>NC_088651.1:13185433-13339770 GCF_964019385.1 Sycon ciliatum | reverse complement strand
CAGTCATGCGGCTTGAGAGATGCCCTTGCCCATCAGACGAGCCCAAGTCATCATTGTTTAAACAGCTGGGGTGGCCAAGTCTATCCTGGCGCAGGAAGATCGCCTGCCTTATGGAATTCTTCAATTTGGTCACCACCCAGCCAGAACTTTTTGAAGCAGCGGGATACTGCCCCACGCGTAGTTGCCGCCGCCAACTCGCATTCACTCTGCCAAGGGTTGGGAAACACGCCGGGAGGTCATTTCTCTTCCGCACCGCTACTGTCTGGAATGCCTTGCCCGCAGACCTGAGAGCCACAGCCTCGCAGTCCCTGTTTCACAGTCACATTTGCACGCACTTCTCTGACACCAAACACAATGCCACTCCGCACTGACATGCCTCTGTCCTCCTTCTTTGTGCGTTGCGCTTATTCTTATTAATTTTTGTGTTTCTGTTTCGGTACATTTCGTATTTCAAGGCATACCCCGAGGCTATAGGTATCAATAATTAAAGGACCATTCTGGAACATTCAGCACAATTATATTTCTCTTGCTAGGCTGTTCATTACGAATTATTAGCCCTCCGCTGTCTGCTATCTCAACCCTACAGCCTCCCATTATAATGGAACTCCCTTCAATTTAGACTACGTCTTTGGGAAATCCTCAAATATATATAATAATAAAATAACCCCAGAACTCGCAGCGCTAGCGAGCACAGTGCTGTCAGTGGCCATGACCACCAGCTCCAACACCAGCTGCCTGCATCTACCCCGCTGGCACTGAAGCGCTCGTTCCCACACTGCAGCATCAGCGATTGGAATTCCATCCCTGCCGCTCTCCTATCCCAACCTCCCCACAGCAAGAGAATGCAATCATTCAAAACGAATGTTCACCGCCATCTTCGCAGCACAAACTGGGTCTGGGAAGTCGATTCCCTATGAATAGTATGATACTAAGACAGTTTCTCGCCCACAATCGCTCGTGTTAAGCCTTGGGTTTTTGCATATTTCTTACCTGTACAGCTCTATCTTGTTCTTTTTTTCATTGTTTTTGGTGCGTGCTTTTGGCCGTGACGCCGAGACCTCAAGTCGGCAGAGTCATCAATGCCCCACCATCACTGCTGCGTCTCGGTGCAGCTCCTGCTCATTAGTTGTCACGTTTGTCCTAGTCTCTGTACCATTGTTTTTCCTTATTCTTTTCGAGCTGGCTATGTAAACATAGTAAAAAAATCGTTCTCTGCTTCAATTATACCAATTGGATCCATTCTTTGCCCGTAAATGTCCATGAACAAGCTTTGCTATAGGTCGTATGATCTTGTACTGAAGGTTTTGGCACTCGAAGGATCTGGTAGAAGGGGCGTTACAACGAACTGTATGTACTATCGCATTATGTTGTAACCGGGCCCGTACACAGTTGTATAGGCCACGTTTCGCCATTGGATTTCAGATTTCAATTTTTCTTACGGGGTTTATGTACTAATTGGCCTCGTTATAATGAGGGAGGACCTGTACCATACTTCGACTATGACAATTTAGATGGAAAATAAGCATCAGCTAAAAGCAGCAGTTTTACTCGCCGATTGTTTTGCCGTAGACTAGTAGATACTGCCGGCTCATCAGGTGTGCAAGGATGGACTCAGATGGAGAGCCAATAGTAAATTTATGGTGAAGAACAGCAAGTTAGTTGCAGAACGTCAGTAGTTACGGTCAGTTTTGTGCAATGATAACGCATGAGCTAATTACGAAGTAACTGGTGGTTTTAGTAGACCTTTTAGCGTAACTTGTAGTTTCTTGACCCTTTTCGTCACTATAGGTTCATACATTTTTCCAGCCGTGCTGCGATCCACAGTTAATTGGGAACTCGTGGCCTGGCACGAGGTTAATATGGATGCAGCCAATGGGATTTCGGTCTTTGACCACTTGGTGGTGGGTCTGATCTACTCACCTCCCAACGTTTAGGCGCTGCATCTGCGCCTTTGGTCCTAGAGGGTGGTGGCGTTCCCACGGCGGATGCGGAAAACTCGGCTTCTAGCGGAGTCTCACGCGAACGGTGAATTTTTTTATTTTAAGTTCATGAATAGTTATCAAATTACGCCTGGATCCAAATCCCCTCCAATTTACGGGTAACGTAGGAAGGTTATAATTCGCTCTCTCTTTCGCTCTCTCTCTCTCTCTCTCTCTCTCACACAAACAAAAACTTCCATGAAAATTGAAAGTCAGATGATCAGTGGCCGGAATAGATGAAAAAATTGGAAATTTCATTGATTTAACTTAAGCGGGCAATCACTCATCAAAACATCCCTGAGATAAAACAACGCAGGAGTAAGTACATTCTACCCTGGCATTGCAGACAGACGCATACCAGTGAACGTCTTCACAGAGTATGCACGAAGTAAGTTCGAATGCAGTGACATTATACTTGGGGACCTTGTTATGTTCTCGTGCACACCCCTACTACTAGACAACAGGAACTATTTGTAGTTTGGTGACAAGATAATAGAAACTAATTATTTACATTCTCAAGTGAGGAAGAAGAGAAAGGAGAAGAACACATGAATCCAGAATATGGATGCGTGGATGCGTCCAATAGAGACAAGACGTAATCACGTGAAGCAAGGCGTATAACGTAACAATACGCGTTATACGGGTGATAATAACTTGAAGTACATGCGCAATACATGAGTAGCTAGCATGATAGATCAGACCTCATAATATGAGTTACTAGTTGCATTGTGCGTATCTATATTGAGTTCTGAATTACTTTTGATTTGCCAGTAATCCTTCTGAAGAGATGGCCACGAAAACGTTCAAGGAACAAGTTTTTATACGTGAAAACAAGATTTACTAATGGTGTTTGTACTGAGTGCGCAGCTTACTCCAATCGTTGCGTTAATCGCATTTCAATCGCCAAATAGGCTTTTTAGTTATAATTATAAATACATAATAAGAATCAAACTGAACTGAACAAGTTAGCAAGTTAAACATAGTCATCAACAGATCGCAAGCGACCGACTTTGCAGAGCTTAGTTGGGCGAATGGGTAATTTCTTTCCACGGAAGAACGATTAATAAGAAGATAATAATCAGCTTTGCGGGTTCGTACTGGCAGCAAGTTCAGCGCCATACCGTTTCATGGCGCAAATCCAATCTGCGTTAGTCATCATCCTCGACCCTGGTGATGACCCAAGTATGTAGTTACCCAAGCCTCCATAAAGAGCATTAAGGCAGGGACGACTAGACAGTGACAAAGTTTTGCGGAACTTGTTGTACTCAAGAATAGCCGTGAAGTAATCCTCCACCTTCCATTTTCGTCGGTTGCTCTTAATGAAGAGATAGATCACCGAATGTCTTGTTGCGAGATGTGCAGTGGCAGCAATCCATTCTCGAGTTGCAAATGTGTCATCGCTTAACACGTCACTGTATCCATACTCCATATCAACATGAAGGAAGGGATTATAGGTCCAAGTATGATCTAAGTGCTTTGTGAGAAGTGCGATCAAATGCGCATCTTTTAGGGATAAGAGTAGTGTTGCATCTTGCTTTGCGACGCTGTAAAACCCTTTCGCAAGTTCCACCAGCCTGCAAGATTGGTGCGTGTAGGACAAGTATGGGATCATCTCTGAAAGATCCTTTTCTATATCCTTAATGATAGCAATTTGGTAATGTTCAATGGAGCTGCAACTCTCGGACGACATTTCCGCTAAGTCTTTAAGTCTGTACCAACTCTCGCCAAAGTATGTAGCAGAGAAACATGTGACCTCATTGCACGTGTCTTTGATCGACGTCGCTGAAAGGTTCGGAAGGTAGGTACAAGATTCCTCCGCGTTCAGGCACTGCTCTTGTGCAAGTGACATCAACTGCCCAGTGCTTGTCCAGCTAGTAGGCGTATTCACGTTTTCAGGCAGTCTCAGCACCAGGCTCGATAATTGCACAGTCAATCGCATTTTGCATTGGAAAACACGACGATCATAGCTACCGAACACGCAGTTTATGAAATCTCTCTTATGGCTATAATGCACGCTAGCTACCCTATTGGCTATGTAGATGACTTTGGAAATCTGTATGTAGGACATCTCCAAATACGGACTGATCTGATACCGGTGCTGTATGCATGGGACAACGAAACAATAACAAGACAGTAAAACATGACATAAAACGTGTATAATCACTGCTTATTTCATTTCAATAGAATTGAAACTACTTTCCCAAATAATATTTGAACAAGGGATCACTCAAAGAGTTGTGCTGCAATATCAAACCACACAATACTGTCAGCTTAGTAATACTCAAAAGGTCGATGGGTGAATTTGCATGGAAGCTGTGCATTCGTTTGGGAGTGGTGTGTATATTCAGTCCTGCAAGAACGATTATCAGATATCAATGCCACGGGGTAGGACATTTTGGATTCAGTCAAGCACTCTAGGGTCATTTGACGTAACATAGAGGGGAGCGCATGACCAAGAGCTAGAGTACTTAACCCTAACTTCGATGTTAGTGTCAATACATAAGATCTTTTGTGCAATAATAACAACAGCAGAATTAAAATTAAACAACTAAACGCAGATTGAGTAAACCACACATTTATATAGCTGATGTGAAAAAGCGAAGTTTGGACCTTTCGTGTGTGTGGATAATATTATAGTGCATGTGTGAACGTTAGTTTGTGCTGGAATGATTGATGCGAACACTTCGATTCCTATCAAAACTCTAGGTTGGTATATTTTTGAAAAACAAGAAAGATTGGAACCTGTGTCGCAACGTTCACGTAGTTTCACGTGTTACTATGATCATCAGATTGCCTGATGATCGCAGTAATACGTGAAATTCAGAGTTGCGACACAGCTTCCAATCTGTCTTGTGTACAAGGCTCTGCCCTACATGGGTATTTAGCACTCTCCGGATCACTTGATTACGTATTTTTTTTAACAGAGGGTTTTGAAACACACACACACATACACACATAGATGGCACATTAGTACTCACCTTACAAAGACGTCTGAACGTGTATTCGTTGTGCAGCAGCTTCCGAAAGTGACTGTTAACTCCACAAAGCTGAAATATGTCGGCAATTGACAACATGGCTAATAGACGGTCGCACCATACGTCAAAAGGGACACTGCTCAGACCAAAATGCTCTTGGGTGATTGCGTGTTGTGCAATGGTGGCTAAACCTGTTGTACTGTCACCGAAGTGATCGGGTTTATGATGGCCATGCATTGTCAATGTTAGCTACCCTCTTTTCCTTCCTCTAAGGGATAAAACAAAAACAACAACACACACACTCACACACACACACACACACACACACACATACACACACACATATACACACACACACATAAATACAACACACACGATCACGGAATCAGGCTCATTATTATTAGTATTACTATTATACGCATTCAGGCGTTGAAGTGTAGCTGCAGTATGCTGCGTCCACAGCTTCGCTTGTGCAGAATGGCTCAGGTGAGAGGAGAGCGGAGAGAAAGCAACAAGGCAACCAACATCTATGAAATAGGTCATAATAGCATGAAGAGAACCAACCTACATATGCATGATTGCACAAGAATGGAGACTCAGGCTCATGCCCATCAAAAATACACTCGATCGTTCGGTAGTTAGGGTCTGCATAAGGAAACATGAATCGTTCGCATCATTTGAACGTGCACACAACAGTGGTTTAACTTCTGCTCTGATTTCAATTTCATCATCCTCGGGTCTTCCCTTGCATGCTCTCTCTCATGTAGCACACGATAGAGTTGGATTGAGAGACATCATTCACAATTCTCTCGCTGATCAATGCCTCTACGATCACCTTGTGATTATGAGTTATACATACATACATATATACATACAGGCAACCAGAAACAAAACAATTTTTGTAAAGCATGAACTAAGCACAGGAATGTACGTGTGTAGGCACTATTCAGTCTTACCTGGCTGAAAGGAGAAGGGATTTGGAAGAGCACGAGAAAGCGGACGACTTTCTAGGTTGAAAAACCCGATCCACACAGCTGATCTCCAAGCCCTCGAATGGCTGCTTCAGAGCTCTTGCATAATATACCTTTGTAGCAACAACGGACTTCTCGAATACTGAGCCGTGCGTGGTCAGAGGGTACTATCAGACTGCTCTCAGGAATGACTCCCAGTTCATGCAGCTCGTGATTAATGACATAACTATTATGACTACTAGCTGTTGGTGTACCACGCAGACGGCGAGTACGACAAGACCACTAACTCTTGTCGTCATCGCTGTCTGCGTAATACACACCAATTATTTATTTTACGAGTTGCGTTTGTGAATAATAGTAAAAAAATAAATAAATAAACACTGGTAGTTAGTAGTTGCCATGAAGAGGCCAAAGCGGCCCACGGAGTCTGCTTCACTCTTCGCTGATTTGTTGTTGGGGAGGAGTTCTTCTTTCTCCTCATGTTGGGCTGTTGTTCAGCAAGTGACGCTTCTTGGCGGTTTCATTCGAGTTTCTGCGACGGCAAGGATCACTCGTGTGATGTATCAGTGCTGGTAGCGTAGCGAAAAGGTATAGGGAGGCTTTCCTGTGTACTTTCCTGAAAAGAGGTTTGATTCGGCTCGTGTCTGGCCGTTGGAGAGGTCGAAATTAAAATATTTACCCAGGTGACGTTTAGTGGATAACTATATTCAAGACCGCACGTTGGTGCTTGGGGACGTGTTGTAGCAGACTATGGTGGTGGTTTACCCGAATTTCAGGACGTAACCCTTGAAGATGGCCGTCGTAATGGCCGCTATTGGACAGCCTGAATTTATCAATTCGTTAAAGGGACTCAGCAAGTCGCCAATCGAAATTTGGATGGCTAAATATTACCAGGCAACTTGGATCGGTGTGCGAATATAGTTGGTTTGGCCGCGCTGCGTTGTTGTGAACAGGAGTGAACTCTTGTTCTTCCACCTTGTTTGAAGGTGTTTTAGTTCGAATTTTTATCGATTGCTCAAATTTGGTCAATATTTAACTAAAGAACGGAGCGTTTCTGGACCAAACTATCATAGTGGGTGAATGAAGTCCACCTAGGGATAAAAGGAGCAAACTTTGAGCGAAATCGGAAATTTGTCCATGTCGGGTGTTGTTGGGCTTTGATAGACATTGAACTTTATAAGAAAAAAGAGTGAAATTTCAATTTTTCTCCACATGACTTGCTTCTAGCGCCAGTGGTGGCAGTATGACAAACCGGCATGGTTGGCACCCATTCTTCATGTTGCCTGATGATTGCGAGAGCATGAAACTTGAAGTACATGTCGCAGCAAACAAGCCTTGATTGTCCTTGTTGTTCTGTTCGCTGCGTGTCCTATTATGTATGGTACTTTGCTGCCAAAATGACGTGTTGTTATGGTTACGTGTGCCCTTAACAAACTTAACTGCTGTGATAAGTCAAAAGGTGAGTCATCACAAATGTATCCGTGCATTAACCTGTCATCCACACTTGTACCCACACACAGTTGCCTACGACTACCAGGGAGGTAGCAAAGTGGTATGAAAATATGGATCGGCTGCCACGCACACACATCACACGTTGCCTCATTAGCGACACGCTGGGACTCCTCTCCTAGCAAAGCACCTTTGACATACACCTGGCCCGTGGGTGTTTATACCACCCGTTGAAGACGGAACACTCCCTGGTAAAAGGTGTGCTGCATATGACGCAAGCTCTGCTCTTAGGTCAGCTTTATGGAATTCTCGTGAAGGGTGCACGCAGCGGACACGGAGGAGGTGAGATTACAGGACTGAGCACCCTTTTAAAAATAAACGTGCATTGCGGAAGCCGAAGTGGTGACAGGGGCGTTGCACATCTTACGGGGATCGGCTATCACGCACGCACACTACACTGGTCCGGATTAGCGCTACATTGACCTATCACCGGATGAATGCCTAGGAAGGTCAGTTACACTCAGCAACACTGAGACCTACAAGTACATGAACACTTCAAGACAAAAGACACGTTAACAATTTCTTAAGGCGTACTGCCCTGCTGGAACGTGAGTGCTCGCATTGATTTGATTATTTTGCTGTTGTAAAGGTCGTCACGTTTAGTGTCAGATTCAACGTACATGTAGCTACATGTGCTAGTACTACTCAGAGGTCCCAAGGTTACAAACATTCAGTTCGCCATCTGCATATTAGCTGTCCTGATCATTGTTCTAGTAGTAGACATTCGTGTACCTGCTCAAGTTCCAATTTTCTCTTCCCTGGCAATAGGTAAAACTCAAATTAATTTTGTCTTCGCGCTAGAATCCATGTCAAAGTCTGTAGTGGCATTCTTGATGCCAAATATTTTATGATTTGCCCTTCTTTGTGCTGATATTATGGATACAGGAACCAGGAAAGTGTTACGATAATACGAGCGATTGATCTTATCGAAGAAAGTCAAGCTAGGGAAGTTAGTTGCTCGCAAACTCTATTAATATAATCGTTTGATTACATTTATTCTTGGGTGGAGCCAAAGCCAAAGGCCAAAGAATTATCAAGGGGTTTTCTCCAGTAAAATAAAATGTTTATTCAATTGTATTAACGCCAGCTCCTGACCATGATACTCCTCAGAATTTCCCACTTTGCTCACCCTTATATTCAGGCTGCCCGTTTTGGAGCCATCAGGCCCCTGATGATCGTAGTACTACGTGAAACTCAGAGTTGTGACAAAGCTTCCACTCTTTCTTGCGCAATTCAATTGCAGATATGTCCTGTGTGGAGGAGAAATGAAGTAAAGGTCATGTGATCGCTTTACTTAGAAAATGATACTTTAGTGTGGGGCGATAGAGCCATTCGTGTGAAGTCATTATGGGGAACGAGTTACTGAATTCACTATTGCCCGCGATGCGCCCGCCATGTGCAGAAGGCCAAAACATTGTCATAACGAAGTATACCCCTTCTTGATTTCATTCTAAGCTTGAAGAGGTTTACTTTGATAAGAATGGGTGAGATCTACCTAGTTATAGACGCTACAACTGCAATAAACAAACTTTGTTCAGTGTTCTCAATTCGTCCAGTTTGGGGTAAGTTAATTCATTACTGATTGGGCCTTATTCTTGTTCCCATATGAGAACAATGGGAGGATAAAAGTTAATTTGGCTTTTGAAAATATATTTTAGAACTCTGTTCCGGGATACTGCCAGTAGTTCCAAATTTCGAAAATTTGGTGTAATGTTTGAACTTGAATCGCAATTGAATAGACTGTTTTTGGACGTTGGAGTTGAGAAGTGAAGTTTCCTCTGACCTAGATAAGGCTAGTCTATGAAATACCCTCTGGGATCGCTGTCCACAGTCCTCACTGATAGTTGTCGGTACTGGTGGTAGAAAAACAAACCCTAAAACGCTGCGAAATCTGTTACAAGGTATTTTGATTAAAACTGATCCATCGACTTCACTGGCGTACCGCCTTGACTGGACATAACACCCTCCCGATCTAATCTGTGTGTGTGTGTGTGTGCGTGCGTGTGCGTGTGTGTGTGTATGTGTTCTTTGGTATGCCTTGGCTTGTGTTCTGATCCGTGATGAAAAGATCTCCACTGCCAGGATCTTATCTACGAGGAGTGATCAACATACCCTAGCAATGGATTCATATTACCAAGCTGATCATTGTGATGATAACGCAAAAGTGGAAGCCAGAACTCAAAAATTATTTTTTGCAGTACTAAGCAGTTTTGTAATTGCGTTACTGATTCATTTAGCATACCGTTTACAACATGCCAGAGCATCGTGTGACAATAGGGAAGCGTGCACAGATCAAGCAGATTCTGGTATAGCCAGCTCTCGACATGAACCTGAAGATAGTTTTCAGCCAGGGGACCCAGTATCAGTGGAGATGGGCTGGATAGTGTTCCTTTTTATGTCTGGCAAGCAACATTATTACCTATGCTGTCAGTTGCGGACATCCTTCAGCTTTTGGGCGCTAGCAGGCGACTCAGGGAGATACTGTTGAATGAATACACGTTCAAACGGATATGTCAGGTAACTAGTCACGTGCATTGTCTTTGTGATAAACTTCCTTTCAAGTGTTGTGCTCCAAGTGATTTCGAATGAGGCTTTTGAGTTGAAGCATTCCTTTAAAGTGTTTTAAAAGCAGGTACTCACTCCAATCCGGACACGCCTGCGTTACGTTTGAGGCTAAGGCTGCATTCACACACGGTACAAAAATTCGCGTTTACATGACTGTACAAACCACTTGCAACGCCTGTGCATTCACACAGTCAAATGCAGTGCATGCCAAACACGTAAAAAGTGACCCGCGTGACCCATGGCGAAGAGCGGGAATTTTGATTTCTGTATGAGCTGAGCGCACCAGTACCGTGCGGCACTTGGCTCAATATTTCAAAAATACTATTTCTTGGTCCGCTAGCGCTAGTATGATCTCGGTGGAACGCCTCCACAACTGGTGTATTCCTCTGAGTATGCTAGAATTGTGAACGATAGCGGCCGTGTATATCATTTCCTGATCACCTCCGGATAGCTGTTTTGCGCACAAATTCAGCTCATCTGCAATCCTCTTCCCGGCAACAGCGCTTTTCATCATACGATTCATAGTTCCACTTTATCGCTGGTATTTTCCCATAGTTTTATCAGCCGTAGCTCCACCTCTGCAGAAAAGACCACTCGAGGCATGGTGCCGGACTCTCCAAAAAAACTAACAAAAACTCTGCGCACTCGACACACTAAACCACTCGTTTCGACTTGCCTGAAATCTAAAAACCACTTTCAAAGCCGCCTTCAAAGAATCTCCGGGATGGCTATGAACGTTGATGTGATTGTTCACTTTTCGCGCATGTTTCCATGCCCACTTCAAAGAACATGATGCTTGTATGCCGTTTTGGAGCTTCTGTGAATGTAGCCTAACGGGAACTGGTAACAGGTACATGGACGGTTTGAATATTCTGAGTCCCTTTTGCATACTTCGATGTTGTGATATAATGCCACAAGCCGTTGCATTCTTTGTTGTGTCATGTTCTCCCTTTTTGTCCTGTTTTGTGGCATACAGCATCGCTACCAGCTCAGTGTTGATTTGAACGTGGACTATATCTCAACAGCTAAACATCTCTTCATTGCACACAGTGTGGCTAGCCTGGATATGTTCGATGACGTCACTAATCGCTGCCAGTTATGCCGTCGACCTCAAAAACCTGACCCCAACTCTGCTATCCAACATAGCATTAGAAGGCGATTGATTGTGCAGCTTTCAAGCTTAGCGTTGTTGCCGCCTAAAACATTTGGTCATGCTCCTGAATTGAGCTGTTTTGGTTCATTGATGGCACATCTAGAGGATCTATATCTGTCCGCCGAAGAAGCAAGTTCATTTCTCCCGAACCTTTCCTCCGATAATATCGGGAATAACTTGAACCCGCTCGGAATTGCTCTCTCATTTGAAGTGAGATTGTACAGACTAGCGGATGTGGTGAAGTGGTGGTTCCAGCGTTTCGAATCCATTGAAAACTACCAGAAAGCCATCTTGAACAGAATAGAGCAAGAACTTGAAGAGGCGGTTTCACACATGCCTTGCGCAAACCTTTACAAAAGGCTTGTTGAGTTTTCTGAATGCTTTCACGCCGTTTCAAAGAGAAATGCACGCCTCTTGCCATCCCTGGCAAATGATAATCAGATCTTTAGTATCCCTCGGTTCCCTATTACCGGATGGGCCTATAACCCCTACTACATGGTGGAAAGCGTGTACGCGCTAAAAGGCCATCCGATTGGTGACATGTACGCCAGCGATTTATGGATTAATGCAACCAATAACCTGGCAGACTATCATTCGGCTGTACTTTTCCTAATCAATGGATTGCTACGGACGTCGCGAGTAGAGGATTACTTTATCGCCATCATGGAGTACGAAGTGTACTGGGAAAGTCTTCCCAAGTCCAGTCGACCAAGTCGTGCAGCTCTACATATTGGATTGGGAAAGTATCTTCTCTCGTTGGAACAAGAATCGAATATTCGCAAGGAACTGACCAACGTGGACCTATACAATGCAATGTTGCAGTTTGGCGATGAACTTGTTCAAAACGCATCCTCACGCCAATTGCCTAGGTTCTACACCGTACTTCTATCGGCTTTCGGTTCACATCTGTTTTTAAATAATACCTCAGCCTGAGAATCAAAACTGTAAGTGCTGAACCCACACATGTTTTCAGACCCCGTTTCACCATCCCTGGCATCTATGTTTTCGCTTTTTCTTCATCAGCACCGTATGTTATTCACCATCCATTTAAATTCAGTCAAACCTTGCTTAACCGCACACATCCGTTTTCCACGAAATTATCCGGACTCAGACGGAGAGCCATGGATTAGTTTAGAGAAAAGAAAAAGCACCAAGGACCTGTCCTTATGTTATCTCTATAACTTAGAACCATCCAAGTTGGGAGGCTATTGGAGTGCGCATCCGAGATGTGCTAGAGCTGTTAGCCAGGTAGTTGTAGAACTTCAGCACTGTCCGTCAGTGTCGTGCTGAAATGGAAAGTGCCAATTCCAACAGCAGCGCTCGTTGGAGCAAACAGACCGGATATTGTCATCAAGGGCAAAGATGAAGCGTTCCTTGTGGACGTAAGTTTCCCTCTGGATAGGAACATCCTCCGAAAATCTGTGGAAAAGATACCGAAATATCAAGGCTTTAAGCGTGAGGTGGGACAGATGTGGCAGGTTCGGGCCAAGATTGTGGGGTCATTAGGTGGGTTGACCCCCTCGAGTGCTGACTTTGCGAGGGAACTGGATACCGGAGCCAGTGTATCGATCTTGCAAAAGGAGGCGCTCCTTGGCACAGTTGACATCATCAGGTTAATAACTCAGATGAAATAACAATTACACTCTAATAAGTTACATTGGTTTGCGAATGCCCATGGTTCGAACCATTAGTTGAAGCCCCTATTTGTAGAAAAAAATTATGACCGTAATATTAATCAAATAATCGACGTGGAGACAACAATTTTATAATAGCTGTAAAGAGAACAATCTGCTGTCATCGCCACACTAAAACAAAGTCATGAAGGTTTACCAAAATCGATTTTCTTGTCACAATCATCAGTGGAAAGCCGTGACTGATGAGTAACCATGCTGAATCAATGATTAATATACATTCAATAATGTGTTAGGAGAACAAAACAAAGTGCTAAAATAGAATGAGGGAAGGTGAGACAATTGAAGTGAAGTGAGAGCTAAGGGCAACAGGGGTGAGGAACTAATTACAACGCTAGAACTGTGTATTGAGACAAACAATCATGCTGTGCATCTACGAAAACAATCTTAACGCAACTACATGTTTCTTCTGCTCACAAAGATCAGGCTTATGCAAACGAATACAAGCAGCCTCAAGTACTTTCAACTGACTAGCGTACCGTGCACTAAGAAGTTGCTAGAGCGCAAGTATGGCGGTGAGCGTCGCCGTGTGGCTTTACATATTGAACGCGCACAGCCACTTGACCACATCGATGGGTCTGCAACCAGTGGTACCTCCACGTGCACAGCCAACACTCCCAACAGTAGCAGCAGCAACAGCAGCACAGCGGGCTGGTCGAGTCTCTGTTGATGTTGTGGTGCCTGAGCGCCACATGCGCGACAGCCTGGAAACGACTGCACCAATTCTGCAAACTAGTCGGCACCAAGGTGATTACAGACACCATCATGCTGGCATTTGTAGCCTACCTGGCACGTCAACATGCCGTGTCAACCGTCCGCTTGTACGTGTCGGCGATCCGGGCAATTGCCAAAGAAAACGGCAAAGATCTCTCTTCGCGAAGAGTATGCCCAGGAGGTGGTGCCAGACTTGTTTTCACAAGGCGGTCTGTCTCGCCGATAGGTTAGGTATCCCGGAATACAGAAAGGTATAGTAGGCTCTAGCCAAGTTTCAGTTAAGCAAATCACATCAGGGTGGTGTTGTTCGACGATTACGGACAATTCAGCATGTTTATTGACAATTTAACGGCAGTTTGTTGTATACAATAGGAGCTTCTCGAAGCTAGTTTCCTTCACTTGCTCGGCTGGATGACGCAGAGGAGCATACGGCCTGGCATTGGGGTTAAGGTTAGAACAGACACAGGATTCGGGGAAGAAGAAGAATGGCGCTGCATCTGGGTTCAACGAAGCCACGGAAGGAGAGAGCAGTCACTGAGATAATAATCATAATGTTGCGTTAAAAGAAACCTGAGTGCATAGCTTAACATACATTCCGAAATAAAATACTCGCCTACCCGAATGTTTCTATGAAAGACAAAAAAAGCCGAAGGAACTACAAGTTACGCTATAATGTCCACAAACACTACCAGTTACTAAACAAACAGCTCATGCGATTACATTGCACTGTTGCGGATTTCTGTTCCACTATGATTTACGCATGTTGTTGTATTTGGTTCTTGTCTTGTAGAGTTCAGTGTGTGATGTTATATATGGTCTAAGCGTACGTGCGAGTATGATGCGATGTGTGACGTTTATGGTATGTGGTGCATGCAAGAATACGTGTTCAACACGGTCAGAGTGTGAGGATCTGCTTCCGTCTGTGTGAGATTGACTGTCAAGCGGATGCTGGACATGCGCAGTGCTAGTTTTGGTCTGGGAATGAGAGTCATGTGTGACAGTGTGATTCGTCCGTGGCCTGGTTGTCTTGGTCTTGGTCATGTGTTCTGTATCTATTAGTCCCTGATTGGTCATACCAAATCGTCGTCGCTTTATTATTGCTTGTTCTTTTGTTGTTTCTTCGTGTCTTTTCTCGGGTATCTTTTCCCGTCGTCGTTTTCAGTCTAGTCTTTTTGTCTTTCTCCTCCTGCGCCCTCGTTATTTGTTGTTATAATAATTATAAGAATTGTTACACAACCAATAGTTTGCGTTGCTGTGTGGCGGGAGCCGGGGGAGAACTATTTCCATTTCAGCAAGACACTGACCGACGGTACTGACGTTCTACAACTAACTGGCGACAGCTCAAGCACATCTCGGATGCGCACTCCAATGGCCTTCCAACTTGGAAGGTTCAAAGTTCTAGAGATAACATAATTAGGGGTTCCTTGGACCTTTTTATTTTCTATAATTCCATTCTATCCGAATAATGTCGTGGAAAACAGATGTGTGCGGCAACTGCGGTTAAGAAAGTTTTGACTGAATTTAAATAGGTGATGAATAACATACATTGCTGATGAAGAAAAAGCGAAAACATAGATGCCATTAACAATAAGACGGGGTCTGAAACACGTGTGGGTTGAGCACTTTCAGCTTCGATTCTCAGGCTATGGTAGTATTTAAAAATAACAGATCTGAACCGAAAACCTATAATAGTAGTGTGGAGAACCTCTGCAATAGGCTGTAGGATTCATTTGGAACAAGTTCATGGCCAAACTGCAACATTGCGTTGTATAGGTCCACGTTGTTCAGTTCCTTTCGAAGATTCGATTCTGGTTCTAACGAGAGCAGATAGTCTCCCAATCCAATATGTAGAGCTGCACGACTTGGTCGCCTGGAATGGGGAAGACTTTCCCAGTACTCTTCGTACTCCATGATGGCGATGAAGTAATCCTCTACTTGCGACGTCCGTATCAATCCATTGATTAGGAACAGTAAAACCGAATGGTAAGGTGCCATTTTAATGGTTGCATTAATCCACATATCGCTGGCGCACAGGTCATCAATCGGAGGCCCTTTAAGGTCGTACATGTTTTCCCAAACGTAGTAGGGGTTATAGGCCCATCCGGTAATAGGGAACCGCGGTATAGTAAAGATCTGCATATCCTTTGCCAGGGATGGCAAGAGGCGTGCATTTCTCTTTGAAGCGCCGTGAAAGCATTCAGAAAACTCAACAAGCCGTCTGTAAAAGTTTGTGCAAGGCATGTGTGAAACCGCCTCTTCAAGTTCTTGCTCTATTCTGTTCAAGATGGCTTTCTGGTACTTTTCAATGGATTCGAAACGCTGGAACCACCACTTCACCACATCCGCTAGTCTGTACAATCTCACTTCAAATGAGAGAGCAATTCCGAGCGGGTTCAAGTCATTCCCGATATTATCGGAGGAAAGGTTCGGGAGAAATGAACTTGCTTCGTCGGCGGACAGATATAGATCCCCTAGGTGTGGCATCAATGAACCAAAAATACTCAATTCAGGAGCTTGACCAAATGTTTTAGGCGGCAACAACGCTAAGCATGATAGCTGCACAATCAATCGCTTTCTGACGCTATGTTCGATAGCAGAGTTCGGGTCAGGTTTCTGAGGCCGACGGCATATCTTGCAGCGATTAGTGATGTCATCGAACACATCCAGGCTAGCCACGCTGTGGGCAATAAAGAGATGTTTAGCTGTTGACATATATTCCACGCCCAAATCAACACTCAGCTGGTAGCGATGCTGTATGCCACAAAACAGGACAAAAATGGAGAACATGACACAACAAAGAATGCAACTGCTAACTTTGTGGCATTACATCACAACATCGAAGTATGCAAAAGTGACTCAGAATATTCTAACCGTCCATGTACCAGCAACAAGTTCCCGTTATCCTCAAATGTAACGTAGGCGTGTCCGAATAGGAGTGAGGAACTGCATTTAAAACACTTTAGAACGAGGTCTGTCTCGTTGTCCAGGAAACGACCAATCAGCGACATTCCCGCCAAGGGCCTTATCAGAGTTTAAATCCCGCTCAATCGTTATTTTACTACTCTTGATGACGCGTCGAGGGCCTTGGATTAGTTTAAAGCCCGCTGAATATACTCTAAACTGGTGCGTACAACTCCCTGTATGCATTATAGTACGGTGCAGGTAATGAACTCTGCATAAAATATACGGTGTACTACTAAAAGCTACGCATTTCAGAAGTGTGTACGGGTTTTGCCTCCCGTATTCTTTCATCTGTACGAATTTCCTTTGTCAACAGCTTGTGGAAACCTATAAAACCGAAGATCAAAGTCAGTAGAGGTATCGACAAGGGGCCCTCAAAGTCCCTAAATAGCTCCACAAGCTATGAATAAGAATGAAGCTAGCAATAAGAGCCCAGCATTTCATTTGCTGCTTTTCTACTTTTAGTAGTCCTAAGTGGTGCTGAGTTACCATAACTAAACAGAAGAAAATATTCTTTCATACCACATCAAGTCTCTCTGCACACAAACAACAAAACTACCCAATATAATGGTACACAAGCATAATGGAAGTGAGATAATGCATGTAACCTCGTTCTAAAATAGTTAGTGCATGGCAGGGAGGGTCTTATGGCTTGTTTGTGCCCTTCAGGGTGGCCCTCGGGCCTACGGCCCTCAGGCTAACCTGTCGGGCACTAACAAGCCATAAGGCTCTCCCTGCCATGCACTAACCTATAATTAAAGGAACGCTACAACTCAAAGCCTCCTTCGAAATCACTTGCAGCACTACACTTGAAAGGAAGTTTATCAACAAGACAATACACGTGGCTAGTTACCTGACATATCCGTTTGAACGTGTATTCATTCAACAGCATCTCCCTGAGTCGTCTGCTCGCGCCCAACAGCTGAAAGATATCCGCAACTGACAGCATAGGTAATAATGTGGCTTGCCAGACATCAAAAAGGACACTATCCAGCCCATACTCCACTGATACTGGGTCCCCTGGCTGGAAACTATCTTCAGGTTCATGTCGGGAGCTGGCTATACCAGAGTCTTCTTGATCTGTGCACACTTCCCTATTGTCACGTGATGCTCTGGTATGTTGTAAACGGTAAGTTAAATGAATCAGGAACGCAATTACAAAACTGCTTAGTACTGCAAAAAATATTTTTTGAGTACTAAATTCCACTGCTGCATTATCATCAAAATGAACAGCTTGGTAATGGGAATCCATTGCTAGGGTATGGTGATCACTCCTCGTAGTTAAGATCCTTGCAGTGGAAACCCTTTCAACACGGATCAACACACAAGACCAGGCATACCAAAGAACACACACACAAAAGAATCGTGAGGGTTGTTTTGTTCAGTCATGGCCGGACGCCATTGAAGTAGATGGGTCGTTTTTACTTTTTTATTATTTTTACTTCAAAAGTATTTTTTGTATCACATTGCACATACATATGGAAGAAATGGAAACTCAAAATACTTTGTCAATGATTTCGCCTCGTTTCAGGTATTGTTTTGCTACCACCAGTACCAACAACTGTCAGTGAAGACTGTGGACAGTGATCCCAGAGGGTATTTCATAGACTAGCCTCACCTACATGTATCTCTGAGGAAACCTTACTTCTAAACTTAAGGTAGCAGCCTACCCATAAATTTCACAAGGCATTTAATTGATCGTATATTTGGTGTTTCTCAATGGAGTTGAGTGAAATTTTGACCACACATTCCTGCCATTATGCTGGCCCTCTGGACATGATTTCAAAGCTCTTGCGCCTCACTGACAGGCTTCTAGGCCGGAAAAACTCAACATTCCGGCATATTGCCATGGTGTGCGAGCCACCCAGGAGCCAAAAGAATGCATTTACAATATTTTTAACTTTTTAACACTCGGATTAACATTTTCGTGCCCATTCTGTCCGTGCGCGGGATCCAAACCTAAAACAAGTCCAGAAGCAGGCATGGGTGGTGGGATAGGGCCCCTCAACGTGGAGCTGGAATCTGTCACAACGGTAGGAGTGGGCGTTGTCTCACAGACTTCCACAGACGCAAGTCAATTCTTGATTTTTTTAGGTTTAGCATGTGCTACAAGGTGGTACCTTTGATACAACATCCAGTGCTGGGACCTGCACAGCAAGACCTTTCTACAGCGCTCCACACCAAAACCAGTATACCCTCAAAAATCGGCAAAGACAACCATCATGTTCCACAACTGCCTAGTACTGACTCCTACCTGACTTCTCGACACGACTCCAACTTGCCAAGGTCACTAAATCACAATCAACTACAATAATCAAGCCACACATCTGCAACGTCACGGTGGTGCTGGCAAAAGTCCTGCTGCACGGTGGCGGGCTTCCAGCGTGCAGCCCCATACGTGGCTAAAAACACGATTTTTCGACTTTTTTGGACTTGGAACAAAATTCTGCACATTTTCGCGTGTTTCCATGATACTACAAGTTGCGCACGGTCTGCTCAGATTAAAATACAGTCCTTCCAAAAAATGACAGCGTGCAACAAAAAATCTTTCCTTGCAAGGGCACATTTTCTACCATAACTCTTGAACGGATGCTCAGATCGAGACAAAATGTTCAGAGATTTTGCAGCTATTCATGCTCTTTCAACTGATGTAGCACTCGATATGAATTTACAAATTCGATTTTTCAGCAAATGTTTGGGTAGGCTGCTACTTTAAGGGGGCAGACTGGTTTTATCCTCCCACTAACACAACCAGTTAGTAAACAATCAGCTCATGCGATAAACATTGCACGACACTGACCGACGGCATTAGACATCCTTAGCAAAAGTACGATAACGCTAACTTTTACGGTACTCACTCCCAGCCGTGACAAAAGACGTTATCGGATAACGGAAAAACGTTACAGAGCTCAAAATAACGGGCCGACGTTCGTTATGGAAATTCTGCAAAAAATGCAAAAACTCGCATTGTTTTGTAACTGGCGGGAGATAAAAAGCAGGTCGACGTGCAGATCGAGATGAGATCGAGAGTCGAGATTGCTTCCTCTTGTGACATTTAGCTTTTTGGCGAGTTTTGCCTTTCAGTTGACAATTTCTGCGTCCTCTGCTTCGTGTCGTTCTCCCTCTATCCCATCTGGGAAACAAAGGACCAGTTCCGCGGCACTCCTGAGGAAGAAATTCATCGGCCTCTCCCAGACGTGCTGGAGCTGGAGAACCCTTACAGTCTTCGGTGCTGCGTTTAGGAAAGGGTTTCCAAGGACCTGGGAACAGCGAAAACTCATGTTCGCCGTGCTTTTGCTATTCCAGAGTAAAAGACCTCGCCAAGGTATTCTTTCGGAACGACAGCAAACTAATCCCTGGTTCAAAATTTTGAATTTCCCGCATCTGTTTCCACGAAAATTCATATCGCCATGGTTGTCACGACTACTTCGTCTCAACTATAACGTACTTTGTGCTAAGGGAAAAGTCAGCTTGAACGATCCGAGGTACGGAAAGGTTTGCGTTTACGTTAGCGTTTTTTTAGCTAAGGATATCTATTGACGTTCTACAACTGTGACCGGCATTGACGTTCTACAATTGTGTTTCTTAACTGGTGGTGTTAGTGGACAGTATAGCGTAACTACTTGCAGTTCCTTGGTCCTTTCTCTTTTGTATAAATTAAACCTTGGCACTCCATCCGAGTCCAGAGATATTTGAGACCAACAGATGTCCCAAAGAATTAATTTATAACCATTACAAATTGAAGACAGTGTTGACAGAGTTTAGACTTACCTAGAAGCAGAGACTTGCAACTGGTGATGTCGGGGTGCAACTACAGTTTCCAGGGGAAAGGGATACCTGAGCTCGCCAGGCGATTTGAAGATACTGCTAGTGAACTGATGGTTAGCAAGATCGAGAACACTGATTTATACCTTCACTAGCAGCACCACCGGCCAGCGTTGCCTGGCCGAATGTGGCATGCGGGTGAAGCAAGTACGTGAACAGCACACGTGCTCAGCACGTGGTGGCTAGACCGCTGAAGTACTGGTGAGCTCACCAGATCTGCACTGACTGCACTCTGCATCTGATCTGCAGTGAAGAGCGCATCGCACTTTTGTTCGTAAGTTTATGAATTTTTTGAGCCGCTTCATCCGCCACCAGGTGATGGACAACCCTGACCAGCCTCCCGAAGGCGTAACAGACGTCCCTCCTTCTCCTTCCAACGATGAAGAACCTCCCTCATAGATTTGCACCCTCCTGCGGAGCCCACGCTGCTTTGGCAGTGGCGGAGGGTCGCTTGCCGACGTAACCGTCGGAGATCATGAAGTTTGCACCCTCCTGCGGAGCCCACGCTGCTTTGGCAGTGGCGGAGGCTCGCTTGCCGACGTAACCGTAACCGTCGGAGATCATCATGAACAATGGACTGACTAATTATTCACTTGTCCTGCTACACGATTCTGTGGCTGCTTCCGCTAGCTACACGATTCGCACGCTTCGCGTGCTCAGGGCAGCGCAGTAGGCCTTTAAATTTTGGTTTGAAATTTGCACCCTCCTGCGGAGCCCACGCTGCTTTGGCAGTGGCGGAGGCTCGCTTGCCGACGTAACCGTCGGAGATCATGAAATTTGCACTCTCCTGCGGATCCCACGCTGCTTTGGCAGTGGCGCTTCGCATGCTCAGGGCAGCGCTTCTACGCAGCGCTTCAGCGTGACACAAAAACACACGTCACAGGTGCCTCTTCTTTATAAGGAGCGTGACACACACACACACAGACACTCGTCACAGGTGCCTCTTCTTTATAAGTAAAGATACTACTACTAATAGTAATACTGCTATTGAGCAGTGTACTATACTGTGTAGTGAAAGGAGCGGTGCTCTGACGTGGCAGACCTGAGACGTGACAGCTCAGCTCTAACCTATACTATAGCGTAGCCGAATGATGAGTTGTCTCTCAGAACTAACACTAGTAACAGAAGAAGGTCGCAATGCATCCACGCATCGTTATTAACGTTTATTACTACCATGGCTGACTGTTCATTGATCCACTAAGCTCTTAGTGATCCAGCGGGAAACCTAGGTGCGACACCCATAGACGTGGGCAGCAGACAGTGAGCTTGTATTGGTAATAAATATCGCAATACTCTCAGCACGGCTCGCAGTGTGCAGAGCTGCATGCTACAGACTCCATGATGTACACACGCACATGTAGCTGGCTATTATTATTACTGTGCATTGGTCACAGGCACAACCGCCACTCCATGTCAAGATGGCCACGTGTGCGCTGTCTGTACTTTAAGTTCAAGTACTTGCCCAACTCATTCCCCACGTACGCACACCTTTTAGTATTACGTGATCGTCAAAAGATTCGTAGTAGTAGTAGTAGTAGGTATTGAAGATGGCAAAAAAATTTAAAGATTCGTCATTGGCTGCATCGCAGGCACTGACTTTATTCTTCGCAAATGTACTTACTGACTACTGTACTATGATTAAGTCATGTACTTTTCGCTGCCCACTGTTCAGTGTAGTTCACAGGACTAGGGCTGCGCAGCGCTCGGCGGGTACTTGAGTGACGTGACTTGATTTCATTTCATGCACAGTACTGGATTACAGTACAACTAGCTACGGACTACAGTCACGCACTGCTACTTGCACAATACACTGAACTCAAGTAGTCAAATCACTTCACAGACACAGGGCGGCGCACGCGTCATGCAGCAATCTTGATCTGCTCCGCGATTGACCCGGCATCGACGAAGGACTGATGCGCCAATACATTTTTTTTGCGAATGTCATTGGTTGCATGCACTGACCCTATTCGTCATTTTATTTTTTACTAAGTCAACTATGCTCCCGAAAAAATGCGGAAGGTGGTGGCGGGCTTTGCTGCTCAGCCGCCCTTATATCGCTAACCCGCGCTAAAACTCTCTCTTTCCACCGCCTATCACTGTTCAACACAGCTGCAGCCATCTACTGCTACTCGAGCAAAATAATCACGTAACTAGTCGTTGCGGGTGCAGCGAACGACTACGTGTCATTCGTGCTCTGCTCCGCGTTTGACGTGGATTCGAAGAAGAGCTAATGCGTAATGGATGAAGGCATTATCTCATCACCATGTTGTCTGGGTTTAAGGGCAACTGCTTTGGCAGATTTTATGAGCGGTGTCGACTGAGTATTTTCCGATAGATTCAGCTCGGGCTGCATGGTACGTGAAGTCGAAGAAGTCAGAAGAAAGAAAACCATACTATCCAGTATCGACATGTACACAAACAAGCAAAACCAACTTCAGGGTGTCGAGCCCCCTCCCCACAGTCGCCCTCTAGATCAAGCATTGTCACAGAGTCGAGGTGTTGGCCCCACCATATTGACTACCAATGAATGTTTCACACAATTGCTCGAATAAATTCACAACTTAAAAATTCTTCCCTGTTCTCCAGCGACTTTTACAGCTGTCTCAACTTACTTCATAGTATTTTTCACCATGGCTATTGACCTCGGCGCTAGTATTTCACCATAACCTTAATTACAGAGGTTTCGGAGGCCAGCCAAAGCACTCTAGTGACTCTAAAAGGCACATTATACTGCGAATTAGTCACTGCCATTGTTGCTGCTTATAGCTCATCTGTGGGTCATACTCGTCCCGGGACAAGTCCCAATCTAAAATTCACAACCACCCTGTCCTTGTCGGTGAATGAAGGTGCACACATAATTTCTATTACTGGTATTAGACGGCTGCTTTGAGAGCATCCTGGAAGCAAGGTGATCCTAGACGATCGGTTGTTGAAAGTACATTTCAACTGTGGGTGACGTACTGGTACGTGTACTTCATGCATTACGCTATGCTTCTATGTGGTGTGTTTGAACAGTACCCGTGCCCTGTGACCTTACTGCGATTGAAAACAAATAAATTTTCACCCGGGAAATGCAAAATGACCGAAGCCCTTTCATATGCTACACCCGGATGACGTGCATTGGAAGACTACAGCAAAGTGTCAGAGTTTTCATTAAAACAGATTTCCGGAATTATGAAAAAGAAAGCAGCTTTAAGCAATGAAAACTTGAAAAGACACGGGTTGGTTTACCAGAGACAAGGTCCATGGCTTGCGTCTAGCTATACATAATACCTGAAACAATGTTTTATTACAGGAAAGTGAACAGTAACAAGGATCCTAAACGGAGAAAGATCGAAATTGACATTACTGAACCGGTCTGAATGTTTACAGAATTTGGTGTTGTTCGTACATTTACCAACGCTAACAGTTTTTCAAACCTAGCATTCATATTACATCTAGTTCCATTAATACAGAGACACCCTGAAAATAACAGCGGTTAACAAAAAAGGTGACGAAATGAAAATTTCACACATCTTTAGCAATGCACCCGTCCAGAAATCATTACAATGAGGTCACAAAACTGCACTGGCTGTTGTGATACTGGCACTCAGCTGCTCCGATATTCTCCTCATCCCTTCTTCTTCATGACGCGGCTTCGAATCATTTCGTAGCCAACAACTTTCCATAGCCCTCCATGGCTTTGAACAATTCGTCTGATGTCCATTCTGTTCTAGAATGTGATCCTTGTGAGGCAGGTTGTAGGTAACTTCCCAATTGTAGGTAGAGAGTTGCACGATCAGGGATACTGGACTTTGGCAATCCCTTCAAGAACTCTTCATACTCCAGGACAGCCATGAAATAATCCTCGACATGAACCGTCCGCATTCGTCCCATTATCAGGAGCTTGAGAACGGAATGTTTGGTTGCGAGCTGTCCGATGGCGTATGTCCAATATCTAATCCCAATCAAATCATATTTTTCAAGATAACTCCTCACATCGACGAAATTCCAATGAACGAAAGCATTATCCGTCCATGCAGAAATGATTGGAGTCTGCAGACAGTGCTCATAAATGTATGTCCATAACCATGCTGTGACCGGGGAGGTTAATGCACTTTTGTCGTGCTTTGCAATGCTGTAAAGACATATTGCAATATTAACAAGCCTTCTCGATCGGTACACATAGGGCAAGTATGATTCTAGCGTTGGGATATCTCTCTGCAAATGTTCGATCATAGCTTCTTGGTTCTCTTCAATAGAGCCACACTTTTCTAGAAGCAAAGAAACCAAATCTTCTATACTACATGCATCCGTGGTCATGCCTTCGTCTGAATCCGATGAACCTGGCCCAAACAACTTCCGCGAAACGTTTGGAATAATTTCACACGCTTCATCTACAGATACGAACTCGACATAGACCAGTTCATCCTGCAAACAAGAGAAGGTACAGCTTGTGATCTGACCCGCAGTTGGAGGTGCCATCAACGCCAGAGTCGATAATTGCTTAAACAATGTATCCATACGGTCGAAAACCTGGCGATTAGCCCCTTCGAAAAGCAAATTATTTATGCTCTCCCACGGGCTAAGATGCATACTAGCCACACTGTCTGCTATGTAGAGAATTCGTGCAGCTCGAATATACGACATTTCCAAGTTAGGACTGAGATGATACCGCTTCTGCATGGGATGGAAACACATACAGAATGACAAATACAGAAAATATGGCTGTATTCATTTGTTTCTGGGAATTTAAAACAGGACAAATATGAAGAACAAAAGCTGTCACCACCAGGTCTTGAACCAGGGGCAAAAATGTAGTCAGTTAGGCATGTACAGTCCGTATCTCTTATAAGGTTGGTGATGATCGTGAGGATGACGAGCGGAACGAGGAAGAGGATGATGAGATGGACGAGGAGGAGTCGGGTGGGAAGGAGCGAGATGAGGCGGATGAATGTGTTGATCGTAAGAAGTCAGCTGTGTATCTACACTTGTTATCTCGTCCTGACTGTCTAAGTGTGTATGATGACTCTCTTTTTTCTGTACTTTGTCGTGTGCGTTCTGTCCAACAGTTGAAAGTCCTTGAGGCAGTTTGTATACGTATTCATAAGCCTGTTTTGTGTAAACAGAAGGAGCACGTTGTTGCACTGAAGTTGTATTCGTAGATTGACACTTCGTTTAGCGCCTTCTCGCCTTTGGTTACGTAATCTTGTTACCTTTTTGCGTTTCCTCTAGTGGTTTTATTGCACTTGTATCTTGTTGTTATTTCTAACACCTTTCTATTTACAGTTCTTAACTTCAGTTTCTTT
The DNA here is from genome assembly GCF_964019385.1 of Sycon ciliatum. Lineage (NCBI taxonomy): Eukaryota > Metazoa > Porifera > Calcarea > Leucosolenida > Sycettidae > Sycon > Sycon ciliatum. The sequence goes on along the minus strand of NC_088651.1, from coordinate 13,314,139 downwards.
GGTTGTATCCTTAGTTCCGTATTTTTCCCACTGATGATAGGAACAAGAAAAGCGATTATGGGTTTTCAATAATATTTTTGTTATAAAATACACAGTAAATACATGTCAAACAAGTAACGTAGTTGCGTGATATCTGCGGCCTTCATCCTATTCATAGCTTTATTAAAATTATTATCTCCACGTAGATTATTTTGATAACCGACGAGGAGACAGTCGTAAAATAGCAATGAAAAATATCAATTGTGCACTCATAACCATGTATAAACAATTAAAATGAAACAATTCCAGAACGTTTTCGTGTGACCATCATCAGTGGAACATCGTCACATAGTAAGAATCACTAAAACAACCAGTTATATAGCTACAGTAATATGAAAAGAAGCGTGAGAATGCAGCACAGCTAGCGGTTATGCATAACGCGTGTAGTGTGAACCTTTGCAGTGTATCTGAGAATGGTAGCAGTAGATGAATGTGGCAGCTGTGAGTGCGTGTGAACAAAAACTGGTGAGTGCGTATTATTTAAAAAGTGTGAGTGCTACAACATTTTCTTTTCCTTGCATAGAACAGGGTCACGTGTGCGAATATAAACAGCTTCCAACACCTGCAACTGCTTAAAGAAACGCGCGTGACAAATAACACTAAACCAGGAATCGTCAAACAACTTACGACAATCCGGACTGGACACCAAATGCTTGTAGATGGCAGACTTGCTCTTGTCGATGTCGAACTCCTTCTCGTCCGTATCACTCTCATCCTCCACTTCCTGTTCCTGCTCACCCTTGCTTTCCTCCTGACCATCCTGTTCATCCCCATCATCATCCTCCATTTCCATCTCCTCATGCCATCGCTTCTTTCTCCTTGACGTGTTCACTGCTGCGCCCGTACTTTCACCTGCCACTACTGGTTCCGCCTTCTCCATTTTTCTCAGTCGTGTCTCCGCTAGTCTCTGGCTTCTCCTCAGATTCGTTTTTCCTCCATTTTCATTTCGTTCTCCTGGTGATCTTTCCGTTACCGCCGTCGGGTTTGTTAACGAACGATCGTCCGGTGGTCTCCCATGCCGTGTTGTTGTCGTCAAGAGTGACACCAGATTCATGTGTTGCGCTACTGTTCAGTCCGGTGTTGTATCCGTTTCTGGTTGTGTTGTAATACTGACAGGCGTAGTAGTAGGCAACGGGTGTTTTCGTGGCCTCCCACGCTTTGGCCTGCCTGCCCTGGCCGCTTTTGACAACGAGGACAATGGGACGTGTTGTTTGATACGTTCGGACAAGTGTTGAAGCGTCCTGCCAACATACCGACTACCGCACTGTCGGCATTCAAAATGTTAAATGAGGTGACTCAAATGATGGGTCGGCAGGACGTCCTTCAACACCGTGAACGAACGTATCGTGGTGAAGACAGTTACTACATTCACTGCATAGTACGTCTTCTGGACAATAGACTTGACAATACGACTGACCTTTGTCGACTCCGCGCCTTTCCAAGGCAGGCACAGGAAGACACGACAATGAGCTGGGCCGATTGTCAGTTCCTTACTTACGGTTTTTCATTGCTAGATTATTTTTCTTATTATATTCATTTGCCATAACTAAGTATACACAGTTATCGCGTATAGTAATAATCGTCTATAGTGATAAGTATAGAATATTGACCAAAACGAGGTCTATATTTCCCATATAGACCGAAGTCGAGGTCAATATCCTAGTTATCACGATTCCTTTGCCATAACCCCAGAATTTGAACATTTAGGAGCTATTTTAACCTTTTTAGTATAGCATTTGTACTATAGTGTACATAGGATGTGCCTATTTTGGGCACAATACAGTAAGAACAACAGGGTTCAGCATCTGCAGCACAGTGGCTGGGTGGTATAAGGGGTTGCTTGAGATTCATACTGTTGTGGGTTCAAATCCTGCTTGTTCTCTTCCCTTGTCTTCTTTCAAATTTTTTTTTAAGTGAAGAGAAATTTTCTAAGTCCCTCCCTCCAGCGGTCGATATTACGGCGATATGGGTATTATAGGACCAGTCAAGGATCACGAGAATTGTGGAGGTCGATATAGAAGAGTGATAATCGTCAATAGTAATACATGTACATGTATATCGCCTATAGTGATGAACTTCATAATTATTTGAAAAGACCTTTATTACAAATCTAGGTAGAGAGTTGCACGATGCCAACACGGATCCCCCGAATATTTAATATTATAATAGTTTAGAACAATTTAAAGGTATGCTTCAACTCAACGACTCATTCGAAATCACTTGGAGCACTACACTTGAAAGGAAGAGTTATGAAAAAGACAATGCACGCGACTAGTTACCTGACATATCCGTTTGAACGTGTATTCATTTAGCAGCATCTCCCTGAGTCGCCTGCTAGTGCCCGACAGCTGAAAGATGTCCGCAACTGACAGCATAGGTAGTAATTTGGCTTGCCATACGTCAAAGAGGACACTATCCAGCCCATACTCCACTGATACTGGGTCCACTAGCTGGCAATGATCTTCAGGTTCATGTCGAGAGTTGGCGGTACCAGATGCTGCTGGATCTGTGCACATGTGCCCATTGTCACTAGCGCTGGCATGTTGTAAGAGGTATGCTAAATGAATCAGGAGCGCAATTACAAAGCTGATTAGTACTGCAAAAATTAATTTTCCAGTACTAACTTCCACTGTTGCATTATCATCACAATGATCAGCTTGGTAATATGAATCCATTGCTAGGGTATGTTGATCACTCCTCGTAGTTAAGATTCTTGCAGTGGAGACCTTTTCAATACGGATCAACACACAAGGCCAGGCATACCAAAGAACACACACACACACACAGACACATACACAAAATCGTGAGCGGTGTTTTGTTCAGTCATGGCGGGACGCCAGTGAAGTCGATGGTTCGGTTTTACTTTTTTAATTTATTCTTACTTCAAAACAAGTAATCAACGCAATAAATAGAGTAAGCTGCGCACTCAGTACAAACACCATTAGCAAAACTTGTTTTCATGTGAATAACTAAGCTTGTTCCTAAACGTTTTCGTCGCCATCTCATCAGAGGATTACTGGCAAATCGAAACTAGCTCTAAACTCAATATATATACGCACAATGCAAGTAATAATTTAGACCCTACCTAGCGCGAGAAGATGAGAGCTGAAAGAAACAAAACATCAATCAACGATATCAGGTGACAACAGATGCGATAAATTCACCACTAGAAAGTAACCACAAACGAGAACTACTGATCTAAATTCAAAAACAATTTCAACGTAAACAAATTCTTTTTCTGCCTACACAAAATCGGCTTGGTGGTAAAAATGTAGATAGACTCCAATACACGCAGATACCTTTGACTACGTGAACGAGACCAAACAGAAAAGCAATCATCAGTATAACTAGAACGACAATCACTATTCTGAACAAGATGGTTTGCAACAGAAGATTCATACACCCTAACACCACTACTAGAACCAGTACATACTTTGGAATTACGTGACAATGAAACCGACCTGACATTCCTTGCCGCTACTGCCAATCCAGACGAGGCCGATGTAGATGTCAGTACCAAAGACACGTCCGTTACTGGCACTGCCTGCTGCGATGATGCTCCCTTTGACGTTTCAATGGCCGTTGGTGTTGATGAAGAGGAGGAGCAGCAGGCAGTGCCAGTAACGGACGTGTCTTTGGTACTGACATCTACATCGGCCTCGTCTGGATTGGCAGTAGCGGCAAGGAAGGGTGTATGAATCTTCTGTTGCAAACCATCTTGTTCAGAATAGTGATTGTCGTTCTAGTTATACTGATGATTGCTTTTCTGTTTGGTCTCGTTCACGTAGTCAAAGGTATCTGCGTGTATTGGAGTCTATCTACATTTTTACCACCAAGCCGATTTTGTGTAGGCAGAAAAAGAATTTGTTTACGTTGAAATTGTTTGTGAATTTAGATCAGTAGTTCTCGTTTGTGGTTACTTTCTAGTGGTGAATTTATCGCATCTGTTGTCACCTGATATCGTTGATTGATGTTATGTTTCTTTCAGCTCTCATCTTCTCGCGCTAGGTAGGGTCTAAATTATTACTTGCATTGTGCGTATATATATTGAGTTTAGAGCTAGTTTTGATTTGCCAGTAATCCTCTGATGAGATGGCGACGAAAACGTTTAGGAACAAGCTTAGTTATTTACATGAAAACAAGTTTTGCTAATGGTGTTTGTACTGAGTGCGCAGCTTACTCTATTTATTGCGTTGATTACATTTTTATCTCCACGTAAGCTTTTCAAAACAAGTAGTTTATTTTTTTATCACATTGCACATACCTACGGAAGAAGGGGAAACTCTAAATACTTTGCCAAAGATTTCGCCTCGTTTCAGGTATTGTTTTGCTACCACCAGTACCGACAACTGTCAGTGAAGACTGTGGACAGTGATCCCAGAGGGTATTTCATAGACTAGCCTTACCTAGGTCAGAGGAAACCTTACTTCTCAACTTAAACTTCCAAAAAACGGTCTCTTCACTGCGATTCAAGTTCAAATTTACATTAGGCCAAAGTTTCGGGCATGGCCCATCGTCAGAACCAGAAAAACAGGAAATTGGAATTAATCTTAGTACGCCGGAACAGAGTTCTAAAATGTATTTTTAAAAGCCAAATTTAACTTTTATCTTCCCATTGTTCTCATATGGGAACAAGAATAAGGCCCAAACAGTGATGACATAAATTACCCCGAAATCGACGAATTGAGAACACTGGACAAAGTTTGTTTCTTGCTGTTACACTCAGCTTACAGGTGCTATAACTAGGAAGACATCACACATTCTTATCGAAGTAAAGCACTTCAAGCTGAGAATGAAATCTAGATTAGAATTGCTTCTTTCAATATAATCAACCAGAGATATTTTATTTATACAAATAGCCAACAGATGTCCCAAAGAATTAATGTATAACCATTACAAAAATTGAAGAAAGTGTTTCCAGAGTTTAGACTTACCTAGGAGCAGAGACTTGCAACTGGTGGTGTCGGGGTGCAACTACAGTTTGCAGGGGAAAGGGATACCTGAGCTCGCCTGGCGTTTTCAAGATACTGCTAGTGAACTGATGGTTAGCAAGATCGAGAACACTGATTTATACCTTCATACTACTACTACCGTACTGGCAAAATATGTTGCGCGTAACGCGTAACGCAGGGGGGTGCGTCGTAACGCGCGACCAGGCTAGTGCGACACATTTTCGTTGCGTTCGTAACGCGCGTCCGGCGGGGTGCGGCGATCTTTTCATTGCAAAAAAGGCTGAAAACTGTGAAAGCACGTGTACCGCGTGGTGAAAAGTTCAAAACTGGACGCAGCAGGAAGTCCTGCAATAGCAAAAAAGGACTGCGGCAATATAGAAACCTGCGCATCGGCTACTGTGCGACTTTGCATGTAACGCCCTGCGTGCGGTAAACATGTGCCAATGTAACGCTTCATGGCCTCACTGCGACCATGTATATTGCCAGTACGGTAATACTACTACTGAGTAGTGTACTGTGTAGTGAAAGGAGCGGTGCTCTGACGTGGCATCTCTGATACGTGAGAGCTCAGCTCTAATCTTTACGGTAGCCGAATGTTGAGTTGTCTCTCAGAACTTACAGAAGAAGGTCGCAATGCATCCACGCATCGTTATTAACGTTTATTACTGCCATTGCTGACTGTTCATTGATCCACTAAGCTCTTAGTGTTCCAGCAGAAACCCACGTATTCGACACAGCTAGACGTGGGCAGCAGACAGTGAGCTTGTATTGGTAATAATTATCGCAATCATCTCTGCACGGCTAGCAGTGTTCAGAGCTAGCTGCATGCTACAAACTTCATGATGTACACACGCACATGTAGCTGGCTAATAGTATTATTATTACTGTGTATTGATCACACGCACAACCGGTAACCGCCACTCCATGTCAAGATGGCCACGTACGTGTGCACTGTCTGTACTTCAAGTTCAAGTACTTGCCGAACTCATTCCCCACTTACGTACACCTAGTAGGCTAGTACCTATTGGTATTACGTGATCGTCAAAATATTCGTAGTAGTAGGTATTGAAGATGCCAACAAAGAATTTAAAGATTCGTCATTGGCTGCATTGCAGGCACTGACTTTATTCTTCGCAAATGTACTGACTACTGTACCATGATTAAGTCATGTACATTTCGCTGCCCACTGTTCAGTGTAGTTCACAGGACTAGGGCTGCGCAACGTTCGGCGCGTACTTGAGTGACGCGACTTGATTTCATTGCATGCACGGTACTGGAGGACAGTACACAGCTAGCTACGGACTACAGTCACGCCCTGCTACTTGAACATACTGAACTGACGTAGTCAAATCACTTCACAGGGCGGCGCACGCATCATGCAGCAATCTTGATCTACTCCGCGAATGACCCGGCATCAACGAAAGACTGATGCCCCAATACAAGTTTTTTTTGCGAATGTCATTGGTTGCATGCACTGACCCTATTATTATAATTATTATTATAATGTATGTTCGCGTTGATGTCAACAATGTTCACATCTTCGCATATGCCAGAACCAAACGATCAGCTGTATGATACTGTAGAAGCAAGAATGCATTTTAACGGTACAACACAACGGACAATATACTTCACTATGGTGATTGCCAGCATGGTCGGTGACTACCGAAACCTATGCGGGGAAGTAATAGTCATGATGGAGTGGTAGATGCCAGCATACTGTGGCCTTCCTCAATATAGAGCAGGGCAAAAGTCTCTCCACTCCTCGCGACTAGCTGCGGTAGATCGAAGGCTGTCTAGGTCCGCTGCTGTCTTTAATTTGGCCATGTTCTTCTTCTCCAAGTCCTTGGACAGGGTTGTGACCAACGTTGTTCTTGGTCGCCCTCGGAACGACCCTTCTCGACATACAAAGTATGCCTTCATTGCTATCACTGCCGGGGTATCGCCAGGAAGCCGCAGGACATGGCCCATCGGTCTCCATCGGGCACGCTTGACCGTTGCGCTGATTGGTTCCGCACCACAGCGGGAGTAAACGTTGATGTTGGAGATGCGCTGTGGCCAACGGACGCCAATCAGGGACCTCAGCTGCCTTCTGTGGAAGGAATCGAGCCCCTCCTCAGTTGCTGCTGTCAAGCCCCAAGTGCCACAGTTGTACAGCAAAATTGGGACGATCAGGGTATTGTACAGACGGAGCCGAACCCGCTCGCTGATCTGTTTGCTGCGACGCCAGAGAGAGAACATGGACTGATATGCTGCTGATGCCAGCTGCTTTCTCCGGATCACGTCTTGTTCGTCGCCGATGAAAGAGCCCAGCTTTCTTGTCGAGCGCCAATCTTCTGCTATACGGTCCTTCTCCCGGCGAAATGTTGTCCTCTCTGTCTTGTCATGGTTGACGCGTAAATGCCATTCACCCAGTACCTCCGCTGCAATGGGTTCGATATCCGTCAGCCACTGCCTCGAACTACTTATGAAGTCGGTATCATCTGCGTAGATCACTTCTGGGGGTAGGTGTTGGTCCTGTAGTGGACGGGGAGGTGCTGCGGCTCTGAAATCACGAAGAGCTGAATCTAGATATACAACAAAGAGGACTGGTGATAGTGCATCACCTTGTGGTGTTCCCACGTTGGTGTTGAAGAGCGATGACATATCGGTGCTTAAGCGGATGCGTAGGGTAGTGTTGCATAGAAGCACGCGGATGAGTCGGATGTTGACTCTATTCGTCATTTTATTTTTTTACTTAGTCCACTATGCTCCCGAAAGAATGCGGAAGGTGGTGGCGGGCCCTGCTGCTCAGCCGCCCTTATATCGCTAACCCGCGCTAAAACTCTCTCTTTCCACCGCCTATCACTGTTCAACACAGCCGCAGCCATCTACCGCTACTCGAGCAAAGTACAATCACATAACTAGTCGTTGCGGGTGCAGCGAACGTGTCATTCGTTCTCTGCTCCCCGTTTGACGTGGAATCGAAGAAGAGCTAATGGACGAAGGCGTTATCTCATCACCATGTTGTCTGGGTTTAAGGGCAACTGCTCTGGCAGCGATGTCGACTGAGTTTTTTCCGATAGACTCAGCTCGGGCTGCATGGTGCGTGAAGTCAAAAAGTCAGAAGAAAAAAACCATACTATCTAGTATCTACATTTACACAAACAAGCAATACCAACTTCAGGGTGTCGAGCCCCCTCCCCACAGGCGCTCTCTAGATCAAGCATTGTCACAGATTCGAGGTGTTGGCCCCACCATATTGACTACCAATGAACGTTTCACACAATTGCTCGAATAAATTCACAACTTAAAATTCTTCCCTGTTCTCCAGCGACTTTTACAGCTGTCTCAACTTACTTCATAGTGTTTTCACCATGGCTATTGACCTCAGCACTAGTATTTCACCATAACCTTAATTACAGAGGTTTCGGGAGCCAGTCAAAGCACTCTAGTGACTCTGAAAGGCACATTAAACTGCGAATTAGTCACTGCCATTGTTGCTGCTTATAGCCCATCTGTAGGTCACACTCGTCCCGGCTCAAGTCCCAATCTAAAATTCATAACCACCCGGTCCTTGTCGGTGAATGAAGGTGCACACATAATTTCTATTACTCGTATTAGACGGCTGCTTTGAGAGCATCCTGGAAGCAAGGTGATCCTAGATGATCGGTTGTTGAAATTGCATTTCACCTGTGGATGACGTCCTGGTACGTGTACTTCATGCATTACGCTATGCTTCTATGTGGTGTGTTCGATCAGTACCTATGCCCCGTGACCTTACTGCGATTGAAAACAAATAAATTTTCACCCGGGAAATGCAAAATGACCGAAGCCCTTTCATATGCTACACCCGGATGACGTGCATTGGAAGACTACAGCAAAGTGTCAGAGTTTTCATTAAAAAATATTCTTTTTTACTCTCTTTCTCAATCTTGTGTGCAGCCACACCATACGTGCCCCCACCCCTAACACACCTCAGTCACATGCACACCCACATACACACGCACACAGCAACAACAAACAGCCTCTGCGGGGACAGCAGCAACAGCAAGAAGAAAAAGAATGTAGCAAAGTGTCAGAGTTTTCATTAAAAAATATTTCCAGAATTATGAAAAAGAAAGCAGCAATAAGCTATGAAAACTTGAAAAGACATGGATTGGTTTACCAGAGACAAGGTCCATGGCTTGCGTGTAGCTATACAGAATACCTGAAACAATGTTTTATTACAGGAAAGTGAACAGTAACAAGGACCCTAAACGGAGAAAAATCGAAATTGACATTACTGAACCGGTCGGAATGTTTACAGAATTTGGTGTTGTTCGTACAGTTACCAATGCTAGCAGTTTTTCAAACCTAGCATTCATATTACAGCTAGTTCCATAATACAGAGTCACCCTGAAAAAGGACAGCGGTTAACAAAAAAGGTGACGAAATGAAAAATTCACACATATTAAATTTTAGCAATGCATCCGTCCAGAAATCTTGACAATGGGGGCACAAAACTGCACTGGCTGTTGTGATACTGGCACTCAGCTGCTCCGATATTCTCCTCATCCCTTCTTCTTCCTGACGCGGCTTCGAGTCATTTCGTAGCCAACAACTTGCCATAGCCCTCCATGGCTTTGAACAATTCGTCTGCTGTCCATTCTGTTCTGGAATGTGATCCTTGTGAGGCAGGTTGTAGGTAACTTCCCAAATGTAGGTAGAGAGTTGCACAATCAGGGATACTGGACTTTGGCAATCCCTTCAAGAACTCTTCATACTCCATGACAGCCATGAAATAATCCTCGACATGAACCGTCCGCATTCTTCCCATTATCAGGAGCTTGAGAACGGAATGTTTGGTTGCGAGCTTGCCGATGGCGTATATCCAATTTCTAGTCATCATCACATCATCTTCTTGATCAAAATTCCTCACATCGACGAAATCCCAATGAACGAAAGGATTATACGTCCATACATACGTGTTTGGAATCTGCAGACATTGCACATAAAGGTATGCCCATAACCATGCTGTGCCCAGGGAGGTGAATACACTTTTGTCGTGCTTTGCAATGCTGTAAAAACATTTTGCAATGTCAACAAGCCTTCTCGATCGGTACACATAGGGCAAGTATGATTCTAGCGTTGAGATATCGCCGTGCAAATGTTCGATCATGGCTTCTTGGTTCTCTTCAATAGAGCCACACTTTTCTAGAAGCAAAGAAACCAAATCTTCTATTCTATATGCATCCGTGTTCATGCCTTCGTCTGAATCCAATGAATCTGGCCCAAACAACTTCCGCGAAACGTTTGGAAGAATTTCACACGCTTCATCTACAGATAAGAAGTCGACTTTCACCAGTTCACTCTGCAAACAAGAGAAAGTCCAGCTTGTGATCTGACCCGCAGTTGGAGGTGCCATCAACGCCAGAGTCGATAATTGCTTTAGCAATGTATCCTTTTGGTCGAAAACCCGGCGATTAGCCCTTTCGACAAGCAAATCATTTATCCACTCCCACGGGCTATGATGCATACTAGCCACACTGTCTGCTATGTAGAGAATTCGTGCAGCTCGAATATACGACATTTCCAAGTTAGGACTGAGATGATACCGCCTCTGCATTGCATGGAAACACATGACAATGACAAATACAGAAAATATGCATGACTTCATTAGTTTCAGGTAGTTGCAAACAGAATAGATATGAAGATCAAAAGCTGTCACCACCAGGTCTTGAACCAGGGACGTAAAATGTACATATACGTACATACATGTTTCTGAACATTCAAGCGATGCCGACACGTGAATATTATTATAATAATATTTCAATATATTTTTAGGAAACAAGAGGCCAAATGCCACGTACTTCTCTTTTTTCTCCGAAACTCAACACTTGCAAGCCAGATATGAAAGAAAGAAAAAATCATCAGTCACACCACCGGGACTCGAACCAGGGACCTTGCTATTCGCGAGCAATGCTCTAACAAACTGAGCTAGAGCTGCATGAGGCCTCTAATTTCCTAAAAACTTTGAAACTCTCCGTGAAGTCCAAACTTGAAATTGCAATATTTCAATATAACTAATAATAATAGTAGGGGGAGCTTTGCGAAAACGAATTATACAAACCGAAAGCCAAACTCCTACAGTATGCGTACGAGTTTAGCTTTCGGCTTGTGCAATTCGTTTTGAAAACTCTTCCCCCTTCTTTACTTGTCTTTGAGAATAATATTAGTACTTTGAAGTAGATGTAAATTTTCGAATTTACAATCCACTTGTTCACTCCAAGTGTATAAATCCTTTTGTAATTTCATAATTCTCTTTAATCACGAAATCCATTGATATTTGTAAGAAGAAACACGTTCTGGAATACTTAATTCGTCGCTCCGGTTGTGATATGAGTGCACACATAGTTTTATTCATTGCACTTGTTCATTCCTAAAGTTTGTACTCGGATGTTGAGCCAATGTAATCATGGATAAATAAAGGAAGGACTGAATGTTGTGAGTTATGACCAGGTAACTGTTCACCAAAGTGACTACATAATTTATACAGTCAGTAAGTGCAACAACAAAGGACAAAACCGACTTTGGAGGTAGTGCCAGGTCCGCGTTGAATATGTCAGTGCTGTTTTGGCTTGTTGTTGAACTTACTTACTCCGTTAACAAAAAAACTTCGTGATGGATTTTTGAGGGCCTGGTTTGCGCACAAATTGTTTTGAAATAAGTCGCGATTATTTTCTCGGCCTTGCCTGGCATGCCATGAGAGAGATACGATTCAAGGAAAGCGACCTTTCACAACAAGCCGAGCTGAATAGAAGGTTGCGCTGTGGCAACATTGCACATTGGTTCTCACCTGACATAGACGCTTAAACGTGTGCTCATTGAGCAGCAGCTTCTTAACATTCCTCGAAACTCCACACAGCCGAAAGATGTCCAGAATGGACAACATTGGCAATAATGTATCTTGCCACACATCAAAAGAAACACTGTCCAGTTCATGCAGAATTGGGCCCTGCTCCGTCACCTGGAGATCTTCAGATACATGTAGTGAGCTAGTTGCATCACTGTTTGCGGATTCTAGATGCAATTCTTCTTGCTGGAGTATATCATCACCAGTAAGAGAGTGATTAGCAGCAGCCATTAGCTCTGGCATAGCATATACATTCTCAGTAGTGATGTCATGTTGCGGCTTGGCTACCTCGGTTGCGTTATCGTCGGGAACGTCAGGCTTCTGATGGGCATCCATTGCCAATGTAAGATCCACAAAATTGCTGATTTCCATGAACAACTGCACACTCACCCAACGGACACAGGGCAATACAGAGGAGTACAGAATAACATCTACATGGATATGCAGCACATAGACAGTCACCAGCAAACGAACAAATAATTCGCTAAACAGATTACATATATATAAATACATAGCAGACTCAGCGGAGGACGTTCAGGTTGGTTGTAACTCTGAGTTTCATTCCGCTAGGCAATCATCAGACAACTGATACTCTGGTCTACCCAACAGTATGCTTATAAACACATAGGGCCACAAGCATAAACAAATTTAGCGCTAAATCTGGTGTGAGGTATGGGGAGAAAGCTGGCGCGGGCCAAGGCGCGACCGTGGAAGTGCCAGGAGGGTGGCGGGCAACAGGCAGGTGTGAGCATGAAAGCGCGGAAAGAGGCGATGGGGAGGCAGTGTACAGCAGATGTGTGGGGGGTGCCAGGAGGGTGGCGGGCAGTGGCCCAGTGAGATCACTACAAGTAGGGAGTCGTTTGGTGACGGGCAGGCGTGAGCAGAGTGGCATCGCCACTCTAATAAATACATGTACATGGATATGAATCGCCAATAGCATGTTCTTAACTATTGCTTATTGAAAACACGAGTACCTCTCCTAATTATTGCATGCATTATAATACTTTTAATATAGCTATGAATAGGATGAAGGCCGCAGACATCACGCAACTACGTTACTTGTTTGACATGTATTACTGTGTATTTTATAACAAAAATATGATTGAAAACCCAGAATCGATTTTCTCGTTCCTATCATCAGTGGGAAAAAACGGAACTAAGGATACAACCAAAGAAACTGAATTTAAGTACTGTAAATAGAAAGGTGTTAGAAATAACATCAAGATACAAGTGCAATAAAACCACTAGAGGAAACGCAAGAAAGGTAACAAGATTACATAACCAAAGGCGAGAAGGCACTGAACGAAGTGTCAACCTACGAATACAACTTCAGTGCAACAATGTGCTCTTTCTGCTTACACAAAACAGGCTTATGAATACGTATACAAACTGCCTCTAAGACTTTCAACTGTTGGACATAACGCGCACGACACAGTACAGAAAAATGAGAGTCATCATACACACCAAGACAGTCAGGACGAGATAACAAGTGTAGATACACAGCTGACTTCTTACGATCAACACATTCATCCGCCTCATCTCGCTCCTTCCCACCCGACTCCTCCTCGTCCATCTCCTCGTCCTCTTCCTCGTTCCGCTCGTCATCCTCACGATCATCATCACCACCATCATCTGCCTCGTCCTCTGTCTCCTCACCAACCGTTTCGTCATCCAATTCCTCTTCCATCCTCTGAACTCCAGCAGCACCACCGTCGCCCTTGCCACCACCAGAACCGCCACCGGCTCTTCTTGTGGCGGGGGCTGGGGTGGACCCACCTACACTCGCGCTGGCATCACCAACTCTCACACGAATTGCCACGCCGCCCACATTAATCCAGAGACCTCGGAGGGCAACAGCAAACTACTGCACAGAGATCTATGCCAGAAACGGCCAGGGACCGCGCGTTGTGGACAGTACCAACAGGAGGAGGGTCGAGCAGTATCATGAGTCAGTGAGTGAAGCGGATCTGGAGGAACAACTCCGCTCACGGGACGAGCGGCTAGCAAACGGGAGACAAGTGGTCTGTACTGAAACGGAGGATGGGAGGGATGATCAGAGGATGGAAGAGGAAGTGGATGACGAAACGGTTGGTGAGGAGACAGAGGACGAGGCAGATGATGGTGGTGATGATGATCGTGAGGATGACGAGCGGAACGAGGAAGAGGACGAGGCGATGGACGAGGAGGAGTCGGGTGGGAAGGAGCGAGATGAGGCGGATGAATGTGTTGATCGTAAGAAGTCAGCTGTGTATCTACACTTGTTATCTCGTCCTGACTGTCTTGGTGTGTATGATGACTCTCAATATTCTGTGTCGTGCGCGTTATGTCCAACAGTTGAAAGTCCTAGAGGCAGTTTGTATACGTACTCATAAGCCTGTTTTGTGTAAGCAGAACGAGCACATTGTTGCACTGAAGTTGTATTCGTAGGTTGACACTTCGTTCAGTGCCTTCTCGCCTTTGGTTATGTAATCTTGTTACCTTTCTTGCGTTTCCTCTAGTGGTTTTATTGCACTTGTATCTTGATGTTACTTCTAACACCTTTCTATTCACAGTACTTAAATTCAGTTTCTTTGGTTGTATCCTTAGTTCCGTTTTTTCCCACTGATGATAGGAACGAGAAAATCGATTCTGGGTTTTCAATAATATTTTTGTTATAAAATACACAGTAATACATGTCAAACAAGTAACGTAGTTGCGTGATGTCTGAGGCCTTCATCCTATTCATAGCTATATTAAAATTATTATCTCCACGTAGGTTATTATAATACTTTCTTTCAATAGAATCAACGAGACCGACTAATGTCCCAACTAATTAATAACAATTAAAAATTGAAGACATTGTTTCCAGGGTGTTGACAAAGACTTACCTAGGTCAGGAGCAGAGACTTGCACCTGGTGATGTCGGGGTGCAACTACAATTTCCAGGGGAAAAGGGATACCTGAGCTCACCTGGTGGTTTGAACTTGAAGACACTGCTAGTGAACTGATGGTTAGCAAGATCGAGAACACTGATTTATACCTTCATACTACTACTAATACTACTACTGAGTAGTGTACTGTGTAGTGAAAGGAGCGGTGCTCTGACGTGGCAGCTCTGAGACGTGACAGCTCAGCTCTAACCTATACTGTAGGCATAAAATGAGTTGTCTCTCAGAAGAAGGTCACAGTGCATCCACGTATCGCTATGAACGTTTAGTACTGCCATGGCTGACTGTTCATTGATCCACTTAGCTCTTAGTGTTCCAGCAGAAACCTACGTATTCGACACAGCTAGACGTGGGCAGCAGACAGCGAGCTTGTATTGGTAATAATTATCGCAATCATCTCTGCAATCATCTCTGCACGGCTAGCAGTCTGCAGAGCTGCATGCTACAGCCTCCATGATGTACACACGCACATTTAGCAGGCTGATTACTGTGCATTTGTCACACGCACAACCGCCACTCCATTTTACAATGGTCACGTGTACTTTACCTGCCGAACTGATCCCCGGCCGTGTACACCTCTTACGTAATAGTCATCGGCTGTAAAGCAGGCAGGCACTGACTCCAGTCTTGGCAAATGCCATTAGGAATAGAGTCATTATGTACATAATACACTGTCTATAGCTACTGTACAATGATTGTTATTTGGGTCATGTACATTTCGCAGCCCACTGTTTACAGGACTAGGGCTGCGCAACGCCCAGTCACTTACTGCTACTTGCGCATAATAAAATCACTTCACAGGTCGGCGAACGCGTCATGCAGCAATCGTGATCTACTCAGCGATTGACCCGGCATCGACAAAGGACTGATGCCCCAATACAAGTAAGTTTTTAGTGAATGTCATTGGTTGCATGCACTGACCCTATTCGTAATATTCAACCAGTGAAAATTTTGATGTAAAGAAGAGGTTGGTGCGACTTCGGCGAGAGTAGGGGAAGAGTGTGTTGCTCCCTACATGGGAACTCGCGGTTTTCCTGCCGAATTGAATCCTCACTTGAGTGACTCACGACTGCCATCAGAAGTCAATCGAACTGTCCACTCGGCAACCCTGCAAGAAAGCACCACTCCCTGCTCAAAACACAGTGTTCACCCCTCATCAGTTGAGCTTGAGTAGGCTGAGAATGATTGCGCCCGAAGAGCACCACTTATAGCTCTCCAGGCGCAAACATCACCAGGGATACAAAGTTTCAGAGACGCTCCGTTTCCAGCGCGACCTCGTGAACACCAGATGGCGGCGGGAGTCAGTGTCGCTCATGGAGGCGCTGAACAAGCGCTGAGGACAGTTGGCCATTTACAACGTTGTTGCCTCCAAACCATCTAATTCGCAAGCCCGCGCTGGGGACAACAATGTGATTCCTATGTTTGAATTCCAGCTCTGGTGTGTCCGTTGGACAAGTGGGACCGATTTTGTTCTTGAGCATTGACGCGTGTGTTCTTGGTTTGGCCTTGTGACGCGGGTTGGTTTTCAGAGCATTTGTTCTTGGTTTTCGATGGCAAGTGTAGTGTTCACATAATATGGACTGTTACACATGGAGGAAACTTTCCTTTACCCAGCGGAGAGGGCTCAATAAAATAATGAAACACAATATCTTGGAGCACTATTACACACAAGCGGAAGAAGTGTTCACAGACTTCTTCGGAACTCCGTATTTCTCGCACAATGCAATCACAGTCAACTTAAGGTGGCAGACTACCCAAAAATTCGCTTAAAAATCGAATTTGTAAATTCATATTGAGTGCTACGTCAGTTGAAAGAGCATGAATAGCTGCAAATTCTCTGAAAATTGTGTCCCTATCTGACCAGCCGTTCAAGAGTTATGGCCGAAAATGTGCCCTTGCAAGGAAAGATTTTTTTGTTGCATGCTGTCATTTGTTGGCAGCACTGTATTTGAATGTGAGCAGACCGTGCGCAACTTGTCGTATTATGGAAACACGCGAAAGTGTGCAGAATTTTTCCCCAAGTCCAAAAAAGTCCAAAAAATCACGTTAAAAAAACACGTATTGGGCCGCCGTGCAGCAGGACTTTTGCCAGCACCCTCGTGACGTTGCAGATATGTGGCTTGATTATTGTAGTTGACGTTGATTTGGTGACTTTGGCAAGTTTGAGTCGTGTCAAGAAGTCAGGTAGGATTCAGTACTAGGCAGTAGTGAAACGTGAGTGGCAGTCTTTGCCGGTTTCTGAGGGCATCCTGGATTTGGTGTGCAGCGCTGTGGAAATTGCTTGCTGTGGAGGTCCCAGCACTGGATGTTGTATCAAAGGTACGACCTCGTAGCACGTGCTAAACCTAAAAAAATTCAAAAATTGACTTGGGTCTGTGGGAGTCCGTGAGACAACGCCCACTCGTTCCGTTGTGACAGATTCCAGGGCCACGTTGAGGGGCCCTACCCCACCACCCATGGCTGCTTCTGGACTTGTTTTAGGTTTGGGTCCCGCGCACGGACAGAATGGGCACGAAAATGTGAAAAAAATGTAAATGCATTTGTTTGGCTCCTGGGTGGCTCGCACACCGTGGCACTATGCCGGAAATTTCAGTTTTTCCGGCCTGGAAAGCCTGTCAGTGAGGCGCAAGAACTTGTAAATCATGTCCTGAGGGCCAGCATAGTGGCAGGAGTGTGTGGTCAAAATTTCACTCAAATCCACTGAGAAACACCAAAGTTACGGTCAATTGAATGCCATATGAAATTTATGGGTAGGCTGCCCCCTTAAAACGTTATTAGTGCAATTTGTCCACTATGATGTATAGTTTGATAATGCACACGTTGTGTAACAGGTAGCCGAGTGGTAGGCGCGATGCAATTAACACGAGTTATCTTTTATTATTATTCTCTTAGGTACACACCTAGGATATATTAGAAGTTAAAGAAGAATAATAATAAATGACTTTCTGTCCGGTGCACACCTAGAGGTTGACTACTTCTTCTTCGAGTTAGCTTTGTCGTTGCTATCTTATCTTACTCAAAACAGAAATGCGCAGCCGCTTTAATGCAGCAGACGCCGTGCACTTACATACGGAGATACGGAAGCTCAGACAATTGCTGCGACGCTGGAGCTGGACGACAGAATGGATGCAATGGCGAAGAAGGACGCATACATCACGCTGAAGGACCATAAAGACAACTTTTCCCGGTCCCTGCCATGCCGGCTCATTAATCCCTCAAAGAGTGAAATCGGCATAGTCTCGAAGTCTATACTGGATACCGCTCTAAAACAACTCCGTCCCCAGCTGCAGATTAATGCATGGAGGAACACGGCAGCGGTGATAGAGTGGTTCTCAAGAATACCAGAGAAAGAAAACTGCATATTCGTGTGCTTTGACATCGTAGATTTCTACCCCTCAATCTCCGAAGACCTCCTCCAGAGATCCGTCGAATTCGCCCGCCGCTACACGGACATCTCCCAGGAGGAGGGTGACATAATATTCCACGCCAGGCGATCTCTGCTGTTCGGCTTGGAGAGGCACTGGGTGAAGAGACACAACGAGCACTTTGACGTCACAATGGGGTGCTATGATGGGGCTGAGGTGTGTGAGCTTGTTGGAGCCTTCGCCCTCGCCATGATAGCGGACGTGTTCAACGGCCGAGACGTCGGGTTGTATCGCGACGACGGCCTGGCTGTGTTCAGGAATGCATCAGGACATGAAGCTGACCGAATAAGAAAGGAGATGACCAAAATATTCCAGAACCTCGGACTGAAGATAACGATACAGACAAACCTGAAGAGAGTCGACTTTCTGGACGTGACATTGGACCTGACCACCGGAAAGTACTGCCCTTACCGGAAACCGAACGACAAGCCGATGTACATCAACTGCCAGTCAAACCATCCACCTACAATCATCCAGAACCTACCTGCATCGATCAGCAGAAGACTAACAGATATTTCCAATGATGAAGACGTCTTCATAGATGCGACTCCGATCTACAGTGACGCGCTGAGGAAGAGTGGATACCGGGAGAACGTACAGTATTTTGACGAGCGTAAAACGGACGAGACAAAGAAGAAGAAGAAAAGGAATCGCCCTCGGAACATCATATGGTTCAACCCACCATTTAGCAAGAACGTCGCCACCAACGTTGGACATCGCTTCCTCCAGCTAGTAGCCAAACACTTCCCCAAAGGCTCAAGCCTCAACAAAATCTTCAACCGGAACTCTGTAAAGGTTAGCTACAGTTGCATGCAGAATATGGCCACTATCATCAAGCAACACAATAACACGATCCTACGACCCAAGAAACAAGCTAACGGAGGTGACAACGATACCAGGACTTGTAACTGTCGGGCGAAAGACTCGTGTCCACTGGACGGAGCGTGTCTAACGGAGAGTATCGTATATAAGGCAAGAGTCACCGCAGGTATGGAGAAGAAGGAATATACTGGATTAACAGCAACAACATTCAAACAACGCTACTATAACCACCAATCCTCATTCCGCCACAGACAACACGAGAAGGACACCCGCCTATCGCAGTACGTCTGGACCAAAAAGGATGTAGGGAAGGCATGCAGCATTCAATGGGCGGTACACCGCAGAGCAGCGGCCTACAGCAACAAAAGCAAAAGGTGCAACCTGTGCCTGGCGGAAAAATTGGCAATCGCGCAAGCACCCAAGCACCTCTCTCTAAACAAAAGGAGTGAGCTTGTGTCGAAGTGTCGCCATGAGAATAGATACTACCTTCGGAACTTTAAACCAGCTACAGCCATCACCTAATTAAGTAAGAGACACCAAGCTCCAGTGGTTGTCACCTTTCACCACTTGCTGTCATTCACGCTTTGCACTGCCGCTATTTACACTTTGCTTTGTGAGGATATAAACCAAAACTGATCCAGATTTCCAAATACTGTTTTCTGATGATCGCTTAGTGCGTGAAACTCTGAGTAAAAACACTTCCTCTGTCCTCCTATTGTTTGAACCAGCTCTACCACTCGGTATTGAGCACTCTCTTGGACAGCATGGAACCTCTCTGTTTTACGGAGATACACTAAATATACATCAGGCAAAGCTCCGTATTAGTTCCGTACTACTTCCGTATTGGACGGGCAGGGATACTACACTTGTACGTCTACATGTATATTCACGCACAATCTATACTTTCCGCGCTAATAGCTTCCTCGCCCAAGTTGCCATACACACGACCATCATGGCAATATTTCTGTGCTGAAACAATACCCACAAGCTATCACCAAGCTATGCCTCTCTTGAGTTCCTATTTCCTTTTGTGCTTGTGACTTCTAGAGTTGCTTTATTGCATCGCGACCCCAGAACTCGCAGCGAGCACAGTGCTGCCAGTTGCCATGACCACCAGCTGCAACACCAGCTGCCTGCATCTACCCCGCTGGCACTGAAGCGCTCGTTCCCACACTGCAGCATCAGCGATTGGAATTCCCTCCCTGCCGCTCTCCTATCCCAGCCTCCCCACAGCAAGATAATGCAATCATTCAAAACGAATGTTTACCGCCATCTTCGCAGCACAAACTGGCTCTGGGAAGTCGATTCCCTCTGAATAGTATGATACTAAGACAGTTTCTCCCCCACAATCGCTCGTGTTAAGCCTTGGGTTTTTGCATCTTTCTTACCTGTACAGCTCTATCTTGTTCTTTTTTTCATTGTTTTTGGTGCGTGCTTTTGGCCGTGACGCCGAGACCTCAAGTCGGCAGAGTCATCAATGCCCCACCATCACTGCTGCGTCTTGGTGCAGCGCCTGCTCATTAGTTGTCACGTTTGTCCTAGTCTCTGTACCATTGTTTTTCCTTATTCTTTTCGAGCTGGCTATGTAAACATAGTAAACAAATCGTTCTCTGCTTCAAATATACCAATTGGATCCATTCTGTGCCCGTAAATGTCCATGAACAAGCCTTGCTATAGGTCGTATGATCTTGTACTGAAGGTTTTGGCACTCGAAGGATCTGGTAGAAGGGGCGTTACAACGAACTCTATGTACTATCGCATTATGTTGTAACCGGACCCGTACACAGTTGTATAGGCCATGTTTCGCCATTGGATTTCAGATTTCAATTTTTCTTACGGGGTTTATGTACTAATCGTCCTCGTTATAATGAGGGAGGACCTGAACCATACTTCGACTATGACAATTTAGATGGAAAATAAGCATAAGCATTAGCTAACAGCAGCAGTTTTACACGCCGATTGTTTTGCCGTAGACTAGTAGATAAGGCGGGCTCATCAGGTGTGCAAGGATGGACTCAGATGGAGAGCCAATAGTAAATTTATGGTGAAGAACAGCAAGTTAGTTGCAGAACGTCAGTAGTTATGGTCAGTTTTGTGCAATGATAACGCATGAGCTAATTACGAAGTAACTGGTGGTTTTAGTAGACCTTTTAGCGTAACTTGTAGTTTCTTGACCCTTTTCGTCACTATAGGTTCATACATTTTTCCAGCTGTGCTGCGATCCACAGTTAATTGGGAACTCGTGGCCTGGCACGAGGTTAACATGGATGCAGCTAATGGGATTTCGGTCTTTGACCACTTGGTTGTGGGTCTGATCTACTCACCTCCCAACGTTTAGGCGCTGCATCTGCGCCTTTGATCCTAGAGGGTGGTGGCGTTCCCACGGCGGATGCGGAAAACTCGGCTTCTAGCGGAGTCTCACGCGAACCGTGAATTTTTTTATTTTAAGTTCACGATTAGTTATCAAATTACGCCTGGGTCCAAATCCCCTCCAATTTACGGGTAACGTAGGAAGGTTATAATTCGCTCTCTCTTTCGCTCTCTCTCTCTCTCTCTCGCACAAACAAAAACTTCCATGAAAATTGAAAGTCAGATGATCGGTGGCCGGAATAGATGAAAAATTGGAAATTTCATTGATTTAACTTAAGCGGGCAATCACTCATCAAAACATCCCTGAGATAAAACAACGCAGGAGTAAGTACATTCTACCCTGGCATTGCAGACAGACGCATACCAGTGAACGTCTTCACAGAGTATGGACGAAGTAAGTTCGAATGCAGTGACATTATACTTGGGGACCTTGTTATGTTCTCGTGCACACCACTACTACTAGACAACAGGAACTATTTCTAGTTTGGTGACAAGATAATAGAAACTAATTATTTACATTCTCAAGTGGGGAAGAAGAGCAAGGAGAAGAACACATGAATTCAGAATATGGATGCGTGGATGCGTCCAATAGAGATATGACGTAATCACGTGAAGCAAGGCGTATAACGTAACAATACGCGTTATACGGGTGATAATAACTTGAAGTACATGCGCAATACATGAGTAGCTAGCATGATAGATCAGACCTCATAATATGAGTTACTAGTTGCATTGTGCGTATCTATATTGAGTTCTGAATTATTTTTGATTTGCCTGTAATCCTTCTGAAGAGATGGCCACGAAAACGTTCAAGGAACAAGTTATTATACATGAAAATAAGATTTACTAATGGTGTTTGTACTGAGTGCGCAGCTTACTCTAATCGTCGCGTTAATCACATTTCAATCTCCACATAGGCTTTTTAGTTATAATTATAAATACATAATAAGAATCAAACTGAACTGAACAAGTTAGCAAGTTAAACATAGTCATCGACAGATTGCAAGCGACCGACTTTGCAGAGCTTAGTTAATTTCTTTCCACGGAAGAAGGATTAATAAGAAGATAATAATCAGCTTTGCGGGTTCGTACTGGCAGCAAGTTCAGCGCCATACCGTTTCATGGCGCAAATCCAATCTGCGTTAGTCATCATCCTCGACCCTGGTGATGACCCAAGTATGTAGTTACCCAAGCCTCCATAAAGAGCATTAAGGCAGGGACGACTAGACAGTGACAAAGTTTTGCGGAACTTGTTGTACTCAAGAATAGCCGTGAAGTAATCCTCCACCTTCCATGTTCGTCGGTTGCTCTTAATGAAGAGATAGATCACCGAATGTCTTGTTGCGAGATGTGCAGTGGCAGCAATCCATTCTCGAGTTGCAGATGTGTCATCGCTTAACACGTCACTGTATCCATACTCCATATCAACATGATGGAAGGGATTATAGGTCCAAGTATGATCTAAGTGCTGTGTGAGAAGTGCGATCAAATGCGTATCTTTTAGGGATAAGAGTAGTGTTGCATCTTGCTTTGCGACGCTGTAAAACCCTTTCGCAAGTTCCACCAGCCTGCAAGAGCGGTGCGTGTAGGACAAGTATGGGATCATCTCTGAAAGATCCTTTTCTATATCCATAATGATAGCACTTCGGTAATGTTCAATGGAGCTGCAACTCTCGGACGACAAATCCGCTAAGTATTTAAGGTGGCAGACTACCCAAAAATTCGCTGAAAAATCGAATTTGTAAATTCATATTGAGTGCTACGTCAGTTGAAAGAGCATGAATAGCTGCAAATTCTCTGAAAATTGTGTCCCTATCTGACCAGCCGTTCAAGAGTTATGGCCGACAATGTGCCCTTGCAAGGAAAGATGTTTTTGTTGCATGCTGTCATTTGTTGGCAGCACTGTATTTGAATGTGAGCAGACCGTGCGCAATTTGTCGTATTATGGAAACACGCGAAGTGTGCAGAATTTTGCCCCAAGTCCAAAAAAGTCCAAAATTCACGTTAAAAAAACACGTATTGTGCTGCACGGCGGCGGGCGAAGCCCGCCGCCGTGCAGCAGGACTTTTGCCAGCACTCTCGTGACGTTGCAGATATGTGGCTTGATTATTGTAGTTGACGTTGATTTACAGTGCATTTCAAATCTATAGACGCGTAGGGTTTTTAAAATATTTCAAATTTGGCTGGAACTTTTTGAGAATAGTTTTCGGTATATTGCTCAGGATCGCTCCACAATTACTCTCATATAGTTTCTAAAGGATTGGATAACAGACGCCCAATTTGGAAAAATGTATGCACAAAGTGATCACAGATTTTATGTGGTATAGATGCTGGCATAACGGTTTTTGCCTAGGTACGCGTCTATAGTTTTGAAATGGACTGTAGTGACTTTGGCAAGTTTGAGTCGTGTCAAGAAGTCAGGTAGGATTCAGTACTAGGCAGTAGTGAAACGTGAGTGGCAGTCTTTGCCGGTTTCTGAGGGCATCCTGGATTTGGTGTGCAGCGCTGTGGAAATTGCTTGCTGTGGAGGTCCCAGCACTGGATGTTGTATCAAAGGTACGACCTCGTAGCACGTGCTAAACCTAAAAAAAATCAAAAATTGACTTGGGTCTGTGGGAGTCCGTGAGAGAACGCCCACTCGTTCCGTTGTGACAAATTCCAGGGCCACGTTGAGGGGCCCTACCCCACAACCCATGGCTGCTTCTGGACTTGTTTTAGGTTTGGATCCCGCGCACGGACAGAATGGGCACGAAAATGTGAAAAAAATGTAAATGCATTTTTTTGGCTCCTGGGTGGCTCGCACGCCGTAGCACTATGCCGGAAATTTGAGTTTTTCCGGCCTGGAAAGCCTGTCAGTGAGGCGCAAGAACTTGTAAATCATGTCCTGAGGGCCAGCATAGTGGCAGGAGTGTGTGGTCAAAATTTCACTCAAATCCACTGAGAAACACCAAAGTTACGGTCAATTGAATGCCATATGAAATTTATGGGTGATGTGCCCCCTTAAGTCTGTACCAACTCTCGCCAAAGTATGTAGCAGAGAAACATGTGACCTCATTGCACGTGTCTTTGATCGACGTCGCTGAAAGGTTCGGAAGGTAGGTAGAAGATTCCTCCGCGTTCAGGCACTGCTCTTGTGCAAATGACATCAACTGCCCAGTGCTTGTCCAGCTAGTAGGCGTATTCACGTTTTCAGGCAGACTCAGCACCAGGCTCGATAATTGCACAGTCAATCGCATTTTGCATTGGAAAACACGACGATCATAGCTACCGAACACGCAGTTTATGAAATATCTCTTATGGCTATAATGCACGCTAGCTACCCTGGCATCGACGAAGGACTGATATGCACCAATACACGTTTTTAGCGAATGTCTTTGGTTGCATGCACTGATCCTATTCGTTATAATTATCGCTCACGCGCGCTACATTTTTCTCTCTTTCCACCGTCTATCACTGTTCAACCCAGCTGCAGCCATCTACGGCTACTCGAGAAAAATACAATCACGTTGCGGGAGCAGCTAACGACATACGTGTCATTCGCTCTCTGCTCCGCAATTGACGCGTTATTGAAGAAGAACTAATGAAGGATGGCATTATCTCATCACCGTGTTGTCCGGGTTCACGGGCAACCGCTCTGGCGGGTTTTCTGAGCAATGTGGACTGACTATTTTCCGAAAGACTCAGCCTGGGCTGCATGGTGAGTGAAATCGAAGAGGTCAGAGGACAGAAAAACCAAAGTATCTACACCAACAAGCAATGCCAACTTCAGAGAATAGAACCCCCTCCCCGCAGGCACCCACTAGATCAAGCATTGTCACAGAGTCCAGGTGTTGGCCTCAAACATATTGACTACCATTGAACGTTTTCCACAACTTAAAATTCTTCCCTGTTCTCCAGCAACTTTTAAAGCAATCTGAACTTACTTTAGAGTACTTTGCACCACCGCTATTGACCGCAGCGCTAGTATCTCACTATAACTTCAATTATAGAGGTTTTTTGGGCCAGTTAAAGCATTCAAGTGACACTGTAAGGCACATTATACTGGGAATAAATCCCCGCCATAGTTACTGTTTATACTATTGCTGAACTTCCGGTCATCCTCCTCCGGCCCTAGTCCCAACCTAAAATTCTAACCATCTGGCCATTGTCTATGAAGGAAGGTGCAAACAAAATTTCTATTAGATGGCTGTTTTGAGAGCATCCTGGAAGGAAGGTGATCCTAGATGATCGGTTGTTGAAAGTACATTTCAACTGTGGTCGACGTACTGGTACGTGTAATTCATGCATTACGCTATGCTTCTATGTGGTGTGTTCGAATAGTACCCATGCCCGTGATCTTACTGCGATTGATAACAAATACCGTTTCACAATGGAAGGCAACGACCGAAGCCCTCTCATATGCTACTTCCGGATGACGTGCATTCCAAGAATCCCTAGACATCAGCAAAGTGGCAGAGTTTTCATTATAGAATATTTCCGGAACTGGATACAATGATGAAAAGGAAACCAGCTCTAAGCAATGAAAACGTGAAAAGACACGGATTGGTTTACCAGGAGCAAGGTCATTGGATTTCTTCTAGCGAAACAAAATTCATGAAAACAGGGTTATATTGCAGGGAAATGAACAAGTAACGAGGATCCTGAACAGAGAAAGATCGAAATTGAGATTACTTAAATTTAATTGGTCGGAATGTTTACAGAAGATGGTATTCGTACATTTACCAACGCTAACAGTTTTCAAAACTCGCATTCACAATGCAACTAGTTCCAGTAATACAGAGACACGCTGAAAATGACAGCTGTTCACAAAGGAAGTTTACAAAATGAAAAATTCACCAATCTTTAGCAATGCACCCGTCCAGAAATCATGACAATGGGGGCACAAAACTGCACTGGCTGTTGTGATACTGGCATTCTGCTGCTCATATTTCTCTCATTCGTTCTTCTTCATCACGCCGTTTCGAGACTTTTCGTAGCCAGCACCTTGCCATAATCCACCATGGCTTTGAACAATTCGTCTGCTGTCCATTCCTTCCTAGAATGTGTTCCTTGTAAGGCAGGTTGTAGGTAACTTCCCAAATGTAGGTAGAGAGTTGCACGATCAGGGATACTGGACTTTGGCAATCCCTTCAAGAAGTCTTCATACTCCATGACAGCCATGAAATAATCCTCGATAGGAACCGTCCGCATGCTTCCCATTATCAGGAGCTTGACAACAGAATGTTTGGTTGCGAACTGCCCGACGGCGTGTATCCAATGATTTGTTGAAATCGCAGCCTCGTGTTCAGCACACTTGTTCTTACTGACGAAATCCCAATGAACGAAGGGATTAAACGTCCATCTAGGAATGATTCGCTCCAGACCATATTCACAAAAGTAGGGACATACCGTGCTCAGGGCTGCCAATAATCTTGTGTCGTGAATTGCAATACTGTAAAAACATTGTGCAACATCAACAAGCCTCCTGGAACGGTTCACGTAGGGTAAACATAATACCAGCTTTGGGATATCCTGTTGAAAATGTTCGATCATAGCTTCTTGGCACTCTTCAGTAGAGCCACATATATCTTGTAACCAGGTCGTCACGTCTTCTATTCTATACACATTCATGTCTGCATCTCCATCAGATGAGTCTGTCCTTTTGTCCTGAAACAACCCAGGCGAAAGGTTGGGAAGAATGTCACAAGCTTCAGCTACGAGGAATAAGTCTACATGGATCAGATCACTCTGTAAACAAGAGAAGGTCCAGCTTGTGAATTCACCGGTAGTTGGAGGCGCCATCAACGCCAGACTCCTTAATTGCTTGAGCAATATATACTTACGGTCGAAAACCCAGCGATTAGCTCTTTCGACAACGAAATCTTTTATGCTATCCCACAGGCTATGATGCAGGCTAGCCACACTGCCTGCTATGTAGAGAATTCGTGCAGCTCGAATATACGACATTTCCAAGTAAGGACTGAGATGATACCGCTTCTGCATGGGATGGAAGCACATAAAAATGACAAATACAGAAAATATCGTTGCATTCATTAGTTTCAGGGAGTTTCAAACAGGACAATTATGAAGAACAAAGGCTTTAACCACCAAATCTTAAACCAGGGACGTAAATTTACATGTAAGTAAATACATGGTTTTAAACATTCAAGCGATGCCGACGCGGATCCCTTGAATATTGTTTTTATATTTCAAAATTAATAATACATGTACACTTTCATCCTGCTGTAGTGTAGCATTTACAATCGACTTGTTCATTCCTGAAGTTTGAACTCGGATGTTGAGCCAATGTAATCATGGAAAATAAATGAAAAACTGAATGTGGTGATATGTGACCTACTGTTCACCAAAGTAACTAGATCATTATACAGTCAGGAAATGTAACAACAAAGGACAAAACCGACATTGGAGCTAGGGTCAGGTCCGCGATGCATTTTTCGGTGCTTTTGTGCCTTTTTGCTGACTTACTTCCTCTGTTAACAAAAAACTTCGTGATCGATTTTTTGAGGGACTGGTTTGCGCACAAACTATGGTGAAATGAGTCGCGATCATTTTCTCCGCCTTGCCTGGCATGTCATGAGAGAGGTACGATTCAAGAAAAGCGACCTTTCCCAACAAGCCGATAGGAATAGATGGTTGCGCTGTGGCAACATAGGTGATGACAGCCATTGCGAATTAAACTGAACATAGGAGTAAGGGATGATATTGGTTCATAAACCTGTACCGGTCTGTCTGTTTCAACAAGTTGTGAATGGCTCATTGTATATTTTGTCGAAGACTCTTTTAAGAGTTTAAACCTGTCACTGAGTAATGTTATTGAATTGACTTTCTGCGAGATAATTATATACAGCAACAGCCACCGCAGTCGACTGTGGACGCCGACACCGACACCAGCTGCTTGTGAGAACAGCTACATTCTCCAAAACACATGGTTGACAATGAAATGAAAATAGGTCGGAAACAGACAGTGCAAAAAAGAAAGAATCTTTGGCTTAGCAAGGAGCCTCTTTGCGATCTCCTTTTGTAATAGAACAATTTGAATAAAGTCTCAAAACAATACAAAAACATTGCACATTGGTACTCACCTGGCATAGATGCTTAAACGTGTACTCATTGAGCAGCAGCTTCTTAACATTCCTCGAAACTCCACACAGCTGAAAGATGTCCAGAATTGACAACATTGGCAATAATGTACCTTGCAACACATCAAATGAAACACTGTCCAGTTCATTCGGGATCGGGCCCTGCTCCATCACCTGCAGATATTCAGATACATGTTGTGATCTCGTTGCATCACTGTTTGCGGATTCTAGATGCAATTCCTCTTGCTGGAGTTTATCATCACCAGTAAGAGTTTGACTAGCAGCAGCCATTAGCTCTGGCATCGCATATGTATTCTCAGTAGTGATGTCATGTTGTGGCTTGGCTACCTCGGTTGCGTCATCGTCGCGAACGTCAGGCTTCTGATGGGCATCCATTGCCAATGTACGCTCCACAAAATTGCTGATTTCCCTGAACAACTGCACACCCAGCCAACGGACACAGAGCAGTACAGTTGAGGATAGAATAACATCTACATGTATATGCCGCACATAGACAGCCACCAGCAAACAAACCAATAATTCGCTAAACAGATAATGCATAGCGCAATAGATACATCTGGGAAAAACATGTACATGGTGTGAATCGGCAATAGCGTCACCTCAAATATTACTTATTGAAAACACGATTTTCTCTCCTAATTATTGCATGCATTATAATACTTTCTTTCAATAGAATTAACGAAACCAACAAATGTCCCAAATAATTAATAACCATTACAAATTGAAGACATTTTTTCCAGTGTGTTGACAGAGTTTAGACTTACCTAGGAGCAGAGACTTGCACCTGGTGTTGTCGGGGTGCAACTACAGTTTCCAGGGGAAAGGGATATCTGAGGTCGCCTGATGATTCGAAAACTGCAAGTGAACTGATGGTAAGCAAGATCGAGAACACTGATTTATACCTTCATACTACTACTAATACTACTGCTGAGTAGTGTACTGTGTAGTGAAGACCTGAGACGTGACAGCTCAGCTCTAACTATACCGTAGGCGTAAAATGAGTTGTCTCTCAGAAGAAGGTCACAGTACATCCACTTTGCGTTATCAACGTTTATTACTGCTATATGGCTGACTGTTGATCCACTAAGCTCTTAGTGGTACAGCAGAAACCTACGTATTCGACACAGATAGACGTGGGCAGCAGACAGTGAGCCTGTATTGGTAATAATTATCGCAATCATCTCTGCACGGCTAGCAGTGCGCAGAGCTGCACGCCACGGCCTCCATGATGTACACACGCACATTTAGCTGACTGATTACTTTGTCACACGCACAACCGCCACTGCATTTTAAAATGGTCACGTGTGCTTCTTTATTTGGCGCACTGATTCCCCGTGTACACCTAGTATTAGTATTACGTAATAGTCATCGACTGCAGTGCAAGCACTGACTCTATTCTTCGCAAATGACAGAGTCATTATGTACATAATACACCGTCTATAGCTACTGTACAATGATTGTCATTTGTGTCATGTACATTTCGCAGCCCACTGTTCACAGGACTAGGGACGCGCAACGCCCAGTCACGTACTGCTACTTGCGCATAATAAAATCACTTCACAGGTCGGCGAACGTGTCGTGCAGCAATCGTGATCTACTGAGCGATTGACCCGGCATCGACGAAGGACTGATGCCCCAATACAAGTAAGTATTTAATAATTAATTTTTAGTAAATGATTATGTCATTGGTTGCATGCACTGACCCTATTCGTTATATTATCGCTAACCCGCGCTACAACTCTCTCTCTTCCCATCACCTATCACTGTTCCACACAGCTGCAGCCATCCACCGCTACTCGATCAAAGAACAATCAAGTCGCGGGAGCAGCGAAAGTGTCATTCGTGCTCTGCTCCGCGTTTGACGCGGAATCGAAGAAGAACGTATTTATTTTTAAAAATATTTATTATTATTATTAAACCAGTGAAAATTATAATGTGAAGAAGAGGTTGGTGCGACTTCGGTGAGAGTAGGGGAAGAGTGTGTTGCTCCCTATATGGGAACTCGCGGTTTTCCTGCCGAGTTGAATCCTCACTTGAGTGACTCACGACTGCCATCCAGAGAACACCAGAAGTCCATCATATAGTTATAGCTCTCCAGGCGCAAACATCACCAGGGATACAAACTTGCAGAGACGCTTCGTTTCCAGCGCGACCTCGCGAACACCAGATAGCAGCGTGAGTCAGTGTCGCTCATGGAGGCGCTGAGGCAAGTTAGTTGGCCATTTACAACGTTGTTGCGTCCAAACCATCTATTTATAGCAATACAAACTGCTTTATGGCAGTTTTCTAAAAAAAGTTATTGTGTTCTAGTCCATGGACCCCGTCTAAAAATTAAGAAATTAACGAAATGTGATAACCGAAAATTAAAATTTCACACAAAACCTCACAATAATCACAACACTTGAAATGCTGCTTTCAACTCTTAACTTGTACTGCACCAACAATTGGCAACATGCATGTCATGCATGCATAGGAAAGAGGATCATGAGGGGAAAGGTCTTCTACATGTACAATGTAGCTTTTCATTCTGTGTGTGATTATTGTGAGGTTTTGTGTGAAATTTTAATTTTCGGCTATCACATTTCGTTAATTTCTTACTTTTTAGACGGGGTCCATGGACTAGAACACAATAACTTTTTTTAGAAAACTGCCATAAAGCAGTTTTTATTGCTATAATTTCTTTTTGTTTTTTCTGTCACCAATCAATGGAATGTCTTAGATCAATATGTAAATGATGGCCTTCACATCATATCAATACCGTATTATACGCATTGATGTGCAAGCCTTTTCTTGCAGAAAATGGCACTAGCATGTTCTTCTGCGGGGAAACATGGGAGTAGTGGTGGACCGTGGTGATACTTTTTTTATACGGAGGTCATTCTGTGCATGTTGCTGTAGCAGAATTTCATAAAATTGTCTTGCCTTTCAGATATTTCAGATTTCCCCACTCTCGATCAGATTTATTTGAGAAATGTAACCAGGTGCGTGTCACAGATGTTTTTGTTGATTCTGTGTTTATAATGGTTTATAATCATGGGTTATCGTGATAAGGTCATCCTGCATCATATTGCACTGAAATCGTTATCCTGTTGATGTCGATACAACTTTTTGAAGTAGTTCAATGACTTCAAACTGTTAGTCCACGATTGTCTAAAACAACACAGCAAAGGAGGAACAATAAACATGTATTAAAATGTAAACAAATACATTGCTGAATCCGACACCTCGTTCCAACAACTACACTGATCCTGAGGATAAAAGGGGCAAGGCTATGGTTGGAGGCACTGAGAGATAAACAAGGCACTCCATAATAATAAAATCTTACACATCTTTTGGTGAGTATGAATGATATCCAGTCTAACCTCTTTAGGACGAACACCAAGGGACCGATGGTATTTATTCTGTGAGTTTGTCTTAACCTATTTTATAACCAGTGAATACAATTATTTCTCCAATAGACATACAAATAGATTTCTTCTACAGCGAAAGATTGTAAGCCACACCAAATCATTGACTCGTCTCGTATGAAAGAAATGAGTCACTGGAGAGGTTCTGCAAAACGAAAATGCGTACAAACTTTTGTTCTACGTCATGAAGTGCGAAACTTCGCACGAACTTTCGCAACTTTGGACGCGAAACTTGCAGGGAACGCGAAATGAACTGTCGTTCACACTTTCGTGAGATAGGATCAGGGCGTACGTGCGCTTGGACCGCGCAAACTACGAAAATGTGCAGAACGCAAAGTTCGTGCAAAAATTCGTACACACTTTCGCAAGGACTGTCGCGAAACTTCGTTCGAATTTTCGTTTTGCAGAACCTCTCTACTGAACGTTTCTTTAGCAACATGACGGCAACTGAAACAGGAACAGAGAAAGTACGATACATGTACAGCACATTCTTGCAGGTACTACAAACAGATTGCAGATCGTAATTCTTGCTTTGGCGGCACGAAACTTTATTTGGGGCAGTGCAATCTCGGTGGTACTCACAAATAATAAATCAAACAGCCCAGACTCGAGGAAACAAATCCAATCATACAAGTACGAGATCTTCACGAGACGAGACTGCACCCATTGGCTGTTTTCGTATGAAGCAAACAAGTTTACTGAACCTCTCCACAATGGAGATTTTCCCTGATACAATGTATGCGAATTTATTTTGCAAACTCGGTCAATGGGTCCTTGAGTCTTTCCCTCCAGATTGGGAATTGCCAACAATAGTATGCCACTGACCAGTGCCTTACTTGTAATGTACTAATGTACAACGAATATGAGTATTTCGACAACACATTTAACATAAGCCTTACCACACACACACACCACATCTAAAATCCTGCCAATGTTACAATACATTCACACAGCTACTGAAGAATGCAACATACTAGTTGATATCCAGCCCTGCCCTAGCTTCTCCTGCTTTTCAGTTCCCCTTTCATTCTTTTTCTTTCTCCCCTCTAGCTCTATTACCGCCATGGCTGGCTATCGCCCACATCACCATTTCATTGGCTAGTGCCACGTGATTGTGAATAAATAAAATAAATAAATAAGAAGGTGAACTCGCGTTCTTCGCACACTGTAGACAAGGGCAAAGAGATAAAAATGGATCTAAATCCGAATAAAATCAGCACACGTTTCCGTAAATGAAAGGGTGAGCAAAGGGAAATGAATCGAAGGAAACCGGTCAACTCAGAGATCACCTGTCATCGAGTACTCCGTAAAAGGAAAAGAGATCCTGTCAGCTTTTCCATTATTTATTGCATTCCGCCCAAAATCAGCACACTTTTCGTAAATGAAAGAGTCAGCACAAGCAATTGAATCAAAGGGAACTGGTCAACTCACCTGTCATTGAGTAATATTCCGCGAAAGGAGGTCTCAGCAGCGCCGGAACGAAATAAGCCAGGCTAGGAGACGAAATATCCGAAACAGCTCATACAAGAAGCAGTTCCAAAGGAGAAAGTTCCTCGCGCATGCACATCCAAACACGGACTGCACTGCAACACAATGTCTGCCGTGCACGTGCACAGCACGCGGCTACCACCCGTTGGTAGATCTAATACCGAGCACCTTACGTAGAGACTTACGTAGCCGAAGTGAAATACCGAGCACCTTACGTAGAAACTTACGTAGCATAGCGGTGTCGTTTTTCTTGCCATGTGAACACAATAATAGAAAAGCTGACAGGATCGCTTTTCTAAGTTCGCAAGCCCGCGCTGGGGACAACAATGTGAATCCTATGTTTGAATTCCAGCTCTGGTGTGTCCGTTGGCCAAGTGGGGCCGATTTTGTTTTTCAGCATTGGCGCGTGTGTTCTTCGTTTGGCCTTGTGACGCGGGTTGGTTTTGAGAGCACTTGTTCTTGGTTTTCGCTGGCAAGTGTAGTGTTCACATAATATGGACTGTTACACATGGAGGAAACTTTCCTTTACCCAGCGGAGAGGGCTCAATAAAATAATGCAACACAATATCTTGGAGCACTATTACACACTAACGGAAGAAGTGTTTACAGACTTCTTCGAAACTCCGACATTCTCGCACAATGCAATCACAGGCGACTTATAACGTTATCAGTGCAATTTGGCCAATATGAGGTATAGTTTGATAATGCACACCTTGCACGTCTACATGTATATTCACGCACAATCTATACTTTCCGCGCTAATAGGTTCATCGCCCAAGTTGCCATCCACACGACCATCATGGCAATATTTCTGTGCTTTTTCAATACCCACAAGCTATCACCAAGCTATGCCTCTCATGAATTCCTTTTTACTTTTGTGCTTGTGCCTTCTAGAGTTGCATCTGTGCATCGCAACACCAGAACTCGCAGCGAGCACAGTGCTGTCAGTGGCCATGACCACCAGCTCCAACACCAGCTGCCTGCATCTACCCCGCCTGCACTGAAGCGCTCGTTCCCACACTGCAGCATCAGCGATTGGAATTCCCTCCCTGCCGCTCTCCTATCCCAGCCGCCCCACAGCAAGAGAATGCAATCATTCAAAACGAATGTTTTACCGCCATCTTCGCAGCACAAACTGGCTCTGGGAAGTCGATTCCCTATGAATAGTATGATACTAAGACAGTTTCTCCCCCACAATCGCTCGTGTTAAGCCTTGGGTTTTTGCATCTTTCTTACCTGTACAGCTCTATCTTGTTCTTTTTTCATTGTTTTTGGTGCGTGCAGGCAGGCATAGTGGGATGGTCTAAGACCATGATTGAGAAACAGAGAGTACCAGGTTCAAGTCCTGCTTTGAAGCGGAAGGATTTTTTCCAGCCGTGCTGCGACCCACAGTAAATTGGGAACTCGTGGCCTGGCACGAGGGAAACATGGATGCAGTGAATGGGATTTCGGTCTTTGACCACTTTGTGGTGGGTCTTATCTACTCACCTCCCACCGCTTAGGAGCTGCATCTGCGCCTTGATCCAAGAGGGTGGGGGCGTTCCTGCGGATGCGGAAAACTGGGCCTTTGGCCGAGTCTCACGCGAACCGTGAATTTTTTGTTTTTGTTTTTTTGGTGCGTGCTTTTGGCCGTGACGCCGAGACCTCAAGTCGCCAGAGTCATCAATGCCCCAAAATCACTGCTGCGTCTTGGTGCAGCGCCTGCTCATTAGTTGTCACGTTTGTCCTAGTCTCTGTACCATTGTTTTTCCTTATTCTTTTCGAGCTGGCTATGTGAACATAGTAAAAAAATCGTTCTCTGCTTCAAATATACCAATTGCATCCATTCTTTGCCCGTAAATGTCCATGAACAAGCTTTGCTATAGGTCGTATGATCTTGTACTGAAGGTTTTGGCACTCGAAGGATCTGGTAGAAGGGGCGTTACAACGAACTGTATGTACTATCGCATTATGTTGTAACCGGACCTGTACACAGTTGTATAGGCCACGTTTCGCCATTGGATTTCAGATTTAAATTTTTCTTACGGGGTTTATGTACTAATCGGCCTAGTTATAATGAGGGAGGACCTGTACCATACTTCGACTATCACAATTTAGATGGAAAATAAGCATCAGCTAAAAGCAGCAGTTTTACACGCCGATCGTTTTGCCGTAGACTAGTAGATAATGCCGGCTCATTATGTACTAATCGGCCTAGTTATAATGAGGGAGGACCTGTACCATACTTCGACTATCACAATTTAGATGGAAAATAAGCATCAGCTAAAAGCAGCAGTTTTACACGCCGATCGTTTTGCCGTAGACTAGTAGATAATGCCGGCTCATCAGGTGTGCAAGGATGGACTCAGATGGAGAGCCAATAGTAAATTTATGGTGAAGAACAGCAAGTTAGTTGCAGAACGTCAGTAGTTATGGTCAGTTTTGTGCAATGATAACGCATGAGCTAATTACGAAGTAACTGGTGGTTTTAGTAGACCTTTTAGCGTAACTTGTAGTTTCTTGACCCTTTTCGTCACTATAGGTTCATACATTGTTCCAGCCGTGCTGCGACCCACAGTTAATTGGGAACTCGTGGCATGGCACGAGGTTAACATGGATGCAGCTAATAGGATTTCGGTCTTTGACCACTTGGTGGTGGGTCTGATCTACTCACCTCCCAACGTTTAGACGCTGCATCTGCGCCTTTGATCCTAGAGGGTGGTGGCGTTCCCACGGCGGATGCGGAAAACTCGGCTTCTAGCGGAGTCTCACGCGAACCGTGAATTTTTTAATTTTAAGTTCATGAATAGTTATCAAATTACGCCTAGGTCCAAATCCCCTCCATTTTACGGGTAACGTAGGAAGGTTATAATTCGCTCTCTCTTTTGCTCTCTCTCTCTCTCTCTCTCTCGCAGAAACAAAAACTTCCATGAAAATTGAAAGTCAGATGATCAGTGGCCGGAATAGATGAAAAAATTGGAAATTTCATTGATTTAACTTCAGCGGGCAATCACTCATCAAAACATCCCAGAGATAAAACAACGCAGGAGTAAGTACATTCTACCCTGGCATTGCAGACAGACGCATACCAGTGAACGTCTACACAGAGTATGCACGAAGTAAGTTCGAATGCAGTGACATTATACTTGGGGACCTTGTTATGTTCTCGTGCACACCACTACTACTAGACAACAGGAACTATTTCTAGTTTGGTGACAAGGTAATATAAACTAATTATTTACATTCTCAAGTGAGGAAGAAGAGCAAGGAGAAGAACACATGAATCCAGAATATGGATGCGTGGATGCGTCCAATAGAGACAAGACGTAATCACGTGAAGCAAGGCGTATAACGTAACAATACGCGTTATACGGGTGATAATAACTTGAAGTACATGCGCAATACATGAGTAGCTAGCATGATAGATCAGACCTCATAATATGAGTTACTAGTTGCATTGTGCGTATCTATATTGAGTTCTGAATTACTTTTGATTTGCCAGTAATCCTTCTGAAGAGATGGCCACGAAAACGTTCAAGGAACAAGTTATTATACGTGAAAACAAGATTTACTAATGGTGTTTGTACTGAGTGCGCAGCTTACTCTAATCGTTGCGTTAATCACATTTCAATCGCCACATAGGCTTTTTAGTTATAATTATAAATACATAATAAGAATCAAACTGAACTGAACAAGTTAGCAAGTTAAACATAGTCATCAACAGATCGCAAGCGACCGACTTTGCAGAGCTTAGTTGGGCGAATGGTTAATTTCTTTCCACGGAAGAAGGATTAATAAGAAGATAATAATCAGCTTTGCGGGTTCGTACTGGCAGCAAGTTCAGCGCCATACCGTTTCATGGCGCAAATCCAATCTACGTTAGTCATCATCCTCGACCCTGGTGATGACCCAAGTATGTAGTTACCCAAGCCTCCATAAAGAGCATTAAGGCAGGGACGACTAGACAGTGACAAAGTTTTGCAGAACTTGTTGTACTCAAGAACAGCCGTGAAGTAATCCTCCACCTTCCATGTTCGTCGGTTGCTCTTAATGAAGAGATAGATCACCGAATGTCTTGTTGCGAGATGTGCAGTGGCAGCAATCCATTCTCGAGTTGCAAATGTGTCATCGCTTAACACGTCACTGTATCCATACTCCATATCAACATGAAGGAAGGGATTATAGGTCCAAGTATGATCTAAGTGCTGTGTGAGAAGTGCGATCAAATGCGTATCTTTTAGGGATAAGAGTAGTGTTGCATCTTGCTTTGCGACGCTGTAAAACCCTTTCGCAAGTTCCACCAGCCTGCAAGAGCGGTGCGTGTAGGACAAGTATGGGATCATCTCTGAAAGATCCTTTTCTATATCCTTAATGATAGCACTTTGGTAATGTTCAATGGAGCTGCAACTCTCGGACGACAATTCCGCTAAGTCTTTAAGTCTGTACCAACTCTCGCCAAAGTATGTAGCAGAGAAACATGTGACCTCATTGCACGTGTCTTTGATCGACGTCGCTGAAAGGTTCGGAAGGTAGGTACAAGATTCCTCGGCATTCAGGCACTGCTCTTGTGCAAGTGACATCAACTGCCCAGTGCTTGTCCAGCTAGTAGGTGTATTCACGTTTTCAGGCAGTCTCAGCACCAGGCTCGATAATTGCACAGTCAATCGCATTTTGCATTGGAAAACACGACGATCATAGTTACCGAACACGCAGTTTATGAAATCCCTCTTTTGGCTATAATGCACGCTAGCTACCCTATTGGCTATGTAGATGACTTTGGAAATCTGAATGTAGGACATCTTCAAATACGGACTGATCTGATACCGGTGCTGTATGCATGGGACAACGAAACAATAACAAGACAGTAAAACATGACATAAAACCTGTATAATCAGTGCTTATTTTTAATTTCAATAGAATTGAAACTACTTTCCCAAATAATATTTGAACAAGGGATCACTCAAAGAGTTGTGCTGCAATATCAAACCACACAATACTGTCAGCTTAGTAATACTCAAAAGGTCAATGGGTGAATTTGCATGGAAGCTGTGCATTTGTTTGGGAGTGGTGTGTATATTCAGTCCTGCATGAACGATTATCAGACATCAATGCCACGGGGTAGGACATTTTGGATTCAGTCAAGCACTCTAGGGTAATTTGACGTAACATAGAGGGGAGCGCATGACCAAGAGATGGAGTACTTAACCCTAACTTCGATGTTAGTGTGAATACATAAGATCTTTTGTGCAATAATAACAACAGCAGAATTAAAATTAAACAACTAAACGCAGATTGAGTAAACCACACATTTATATAGTTAATGTGAAAAGCGAAGCTTGGACCTTCCCTGTGTGTGGATAATATTATAGTGCATGTGTGAACGTTAGTTTGTGCTGGAATGATTGATGCGAACACTTCGATTCCTATCAAAACTCTAGGTTGGTATATTTTTGAAAAACAAGAAAGATTGGAACCTGTGTCGCAACGTTCACGTAGTTTCACGTGTTACTATGATCATTAGATTGCCTGATGATCGCAGTAATACGTGAAATTCAGAGTTGCGACATAGCTTCCAATCTGTCTTGTGTACAAGGCTCTGCCCTACATGGGTATTTAGCACTCTTCGGATCACTTGATTACGTAATTTGTTTAACAGAGGGTTTTGAAACACACACACATACACACATAGATGGCACATTAGTACTCACCTTACAAAGACGTCTGAACGTGTATTCGTTGTGCAGCAGCTTCCGAAAGTGACTGTTAACTCCACAAAGCTGAAATATGTCGGCAATTGGCAACAGGGCTAATAGACTGTCGCACCATACGTCAAAAGGGACACTGCTCAGACCAAAATGCTCATGGGTGATTGCGTGTTGTGCAATGGTGGCTAACCCTGTTGTACTGTCACTGAAGTGATCAGGTTTATGATGGCCATGCATTGTCAATGTTAGCTACCCTCTTTTCCTTCCTCTAAGGGATAAAACAAAAACAACAACACACACACTCACACACACACACACACACACACACACACACACACACACACATACACACACATATATACACACACATAAATACAACACACACGATCACGGAATCAGGCTCATTATTATTAGTATTACTATTATACGCATTCAGGCGTTGAAGTGTAGCTGCAGTATGCTGCGTCCACAGCTTCGCTTGTGCAGAATGGCTCAGGTGAGAGGAGAGCGGAGAGAAAGCAACAAGGCAACCAACATCTATGAAATAGGTCACAATAGCATGACGAGAACCAACCTACATATGCATGATTGCACAAGAACGGAGACTCAGGCTCATGCCCATCAAAAATACACTCGATCGTTCGGTAGTTAGGGTCTGCATAAGGAAACATGAATCGTTCGCATCATTTGAACGTGCACACAACAGTGGTTTAACTTCTGCTATGATTTCAATTTCATCATCCTCGGGTCTTCCCTTGCATGCTCTCTCTCATGCAGCACACGATAGAGTTGGATTGAGAGACATCATTCACAATTCTCTCGCTGATTAATGCCTCTACGATCACCTTGTGATTATGAGTTATACATACATACATATATACATTCAGGCAACCAGAAACAAAACAATTTTTGTAAAGCATGAACTAAGCACAGGAATGTACGTGTGTAGGCACTATTCAGTCTTACCTGGCTGAAAGGAGAAGGGATTTGGAAGAGCACGAGAAAGCGGACGACTTTCTAGGATGAAAAACCCGATCTACACAGCTGATCTCCAAGCCCTCAAATGGCTGCTTCAGAGCTCTAAAATAATAATACCTTTGTAGCAACAACAGACTTCTCGAATATCGAGCCGTGCGTGGTCAGAGGGTACTATCAGACTGCTCTCAGGAATGACTCCCAGTTCATGCAGCTCGTGATTAATGACATAACTATTATGACTACTAGCTGTTGGTGTACCACGCAGACGGCGAGTACGACAAGACCACTAACTCTTGTCGTCATCGCTGTCTGCGTGATACACACCAATTATTTATTTTACGAGTTGCATTTGTAAATAATAGTAAAAAATTAAATAAAAAACACCGATAGTTAGTAGTGACAAGGAAGAGGCCAAAGCGGCCCACGGAGTCTGCTTCACTCTTCGCTGATTTGTTGTTGGGGAGGAGTTCTTCTTTCTCCTCATGTTGGGCTGTTGTTCAGCAAGTGACGCTTCTTGGCGGTTTCATTCGAGTTTCTGCGACGGCAAGGATCACTCGTGTGATGTATCAGTGCTGGTAGCGTAGCGAAAAGGTATAGG
Organism: Sycon ciliatum; assembly: GCF_964019385.1. Taxonomy (NCBI): domain Eukaryota; kingdom Metazoa; phylum Porifera; class Calcarea; order Leucosolenida; family Sycettidae; genus Sycon; species Sycon ciliatum. Next base: position 13,273,478 of record NC_088651.1, on the reverse strand, counting down.
GAGGCTTTCCTGTGTACTTTCCTGAAAAGAGGTTTGATTCGGCTCGTGTCTGGCCGTTGGAGAGGTCGAAATTAAAATATTTACCCAGGTGACGTTTAGTGGATAACTATATTCAAGACCGCACGTTGGTGCTTGGGGACGTGTTGTAGCAGACTATGGTGGTGGTTTACCCGAATTTCAGGACGTAACCCTTGAAGATGGCCGTCGTAATGGCCGCTATTGGACAGCCTGAATTTATCAATTCGTTAAAGGGACTCAGCAAGTCGCCAATCGAAATTTGGATGGCTAAATATTACCAGGCAACTTGGATCGGTGTGCGAATATAGTTGGTTTGGCCGCGCTGCGTTGTTGTGAACAGGAGTGAACTCTCGTTCTTCCACCTTGTTTGAAGGTGTTTTAGTTCGAATTTTTATCGATTGCTCAAATTTGGTCAATATTTAACTAAAGAACGGAGCGTTTCTGGACCAAACTATCATAGTGGGTGAATGAAGTCCACCTAGGGATAAAAGGAGCAAACTTTGAGCGAAATCGGAAATTTGTCCATGTCGGGTGTTGTTGGGCTTTGATAGACATTGAACTTTATAAGAAAAAAGAGTGAAATTTCAATTTTTCTCCACATGACTTGCTTCTAGCGCCAGTGGTGGCAGTATGACAAACCGGCATGGTTGGCACCCATTCTTCATGTTGCCTGATGATTGCGAGAGCATGAAACTTGAAGTACATGTCGCAGCAAACAAGCCTTGATTGTCCTTGTTGTTCTGTTCGCTGCGTGTCCTATTATGTATGGTACTTTGCTGCCAAAATGACGTGTTGTTATGGTTACGTGTGCCCTTAACAAACTTAACTGCTGTGATAAGTCAAAAGGTGAGTCATCACAAATGTATCCGTGCATTAACCTGTCATCCACACTTGTACCCACACACAGTTGCCTACGACTACCAGGGAGGTAGCAAAGTGGTATGAAAATATGGATCGGCTGCCACGCACACACATCACACGTTGCCTCATTAGCGACACGCTGGGACTCCTCTCCTAGCAAAGCACCTTTGACATACACCTGGCCCGTGGGTGTTTATACCACCCGTTGAAGACGGAACACTCCCTGGTAAAAGGTGTGCTGCATATGACGCAAGCTCTGCTCTTAGGTCAGCTTTATGGAATTCTCGTGAAGGGTGCACGCAGCGGACACGGAGGAGGTGAGATTACAGGACTGAGCACCCTTTTAAAAATAAACGTGCATTGCGGAAGCCGAAGTGGTGACAGGGGCGTTGCACATCTTACGGGGATCGGCTATCACGCACGCACACTACACTGGTCCGGATTAGCGCTACATTGACCTATCACCGGATGAATGCCTAGGAAGGTCAGTTACACTCAGCAACACTGAGACCTACAAGTACATGAACACTTCAAGACAAAAGACACGTTAACAATTTCTTAAGGCGTACTGCCCTGCTGGAACGTGAGTGCTCGCATTGATTTGATTATTTTGCTGTTGTAAAGGTCGTCACGTTTAGTGTCAGATTCAACGTACATGTAGCTACATGTGCTAGTACTACTCAGAGGTCCCAAGGTTACAAACATTCAGTTCGCCATCTGCATATTAGCTGTCCTGATCATTGTTCTAGTAGTAGACATTCGTGTACCTGCTCAAGTTCCAATTTTCTCTTCCCTGGCAATAGGTAAAACTCAAATTAATTTTGTCTTCGCGCTAGAATCCATGTCAAAGTCTGTAGTGGCATTCTTGATGCCAAATATTTTATGATTTGCCCTTCTTTGTGCTGATATTATGGATACAGGAACCAGGAAAGTGTTACGATAATACGAGCGATTGATCTTATCGAAGAAAGTCAAGCTAGGGAAGTTAGTTGCTCGCAAACTCTATTAATATAATCGTTTGATTACATTTATTCTTGGGTGGAGCCAAAGCCAAAGGCCAAAGAATTATCAAGGGGTTTTCTCCAGTAAAATAAAATGTTTATTCAATTGTATTAACGCCAGCTCCTGACCATGATACTCCTCAGAATTTCCCACTTTGCTCACCCTTATATTCAGGCTGCCCGTTTTGGAGCCATCAGGCCCCTGATGATCGTAGTACTACGTGAAACTCAGAGTTGTGACAAAGCTTCCACTCTTTCTTGCGCAATTCAATTGCAGATATGTCCTGTGTGGAGGAGAAATGAAGTAAAGGTCATGTGATCGCTTTACTTAGAAAATGATACTTTAGTGTGGGGCGATAGAGCCATTCGTGTGAAGTCATTATGGGGAACGAGTTACTGAATTCACTATTGCCCGCGATGCGCCCGCCATGTGCAGAAGGCCAAAACATTGTCATAACGAAGTATACCCCTTCTTGATTTCATTCTAAGCTTGAAGAGGTTTACTTTGATAAGAATGGGTGAGATCTACCTAGTTATAGACGCTACAACTGCAATAAACAAACTTTGTTCAGTGTTCTCAACTCGTCCAGTTTGGGGTAAGTTAATTCATTACTGATTGGGCCTTATTCTTGTTCCCATATGAGAACAATGGGAGGATAAAAGTTAATTTGGCTTTTGAAAATATATTTTAGAACTCTGTTCCGGGATACTGCGAGTAGTTCCAAATTTCGAAAATTTGGTGTAATGTTTGAACTTGAATCGCAATTGAATAGACTGTTTTTGGACGTTGGAGTTGAGAAGTGAAGTTTCCTCTGACCTAGATAAGGCTAGTCTATGAAATACCCTCTGGGATCGCTGTCCACAGTCCTCACTGATAGTTGTCGGTACTGGTGGTAGAAAAACAAACCCTAAAACGCTGCGAAATCTGTTACAAGGTATTTTGATTAAAACTGATCCATCGACTTCACTGGCGTACCGCCTTGACTGGACATAACACCCTCCCGATCTAATCTGTGTGTGTGTGTGTGTGCGTGCGTGTGCGTGTGTGTGTGTATGTGTTCTTTGGTATGCCTTGGCTTGTGTTCTGATCCGTGATGAAAAGATCTCCACTGCCAGGATCTTATCTACGAGGAGTGATCAACATACCCTAGCAATGGATTCATATTACCAAGCTGATCATTGTGATGATAACGCAAAAGTGGAAGCCAGAACTCAAAAATTATTTTTTGCAGTACTAAGCAGTTTTGTAATTGCGTTACTGATTCATTTAGCATACCGTTTACAACATGCCAGAGCATCGTGTGACAATAGGGAAGCGTGCACAGATCAAGCAGATTCTGGTATAGCCAGCTCTCGACATGAACCTGAAGATAGTTTTCAGCCAGGGGACCCAGTATCAGTGGAGATGGGCTGGATAGTGTTCCTTTTTATGTCTGGCAAGCAACATTATTACCTATGCTGTCAGTTGCGGACATCCTTCAGCTTTTGGGCGCTAGCAGGCGACTCAGGGAGATACTGTTGAATGAATACACGTTCAAACGGATATGTCAGGTAACTAGTCACGTGCATTGTCTTTGTGATAAACTTCCTTTCAAGTGTTGTGCTCCAAGTGATTTCGAATGAGGCTTTTGAGTTGCAGCATTCCTTTAAAGTGTTTTAAAAGCAGGTACTCACTCCAATCCGGACACGCCTGCGTTACGTTTGAGGCTAAGGCTGCATTCACACACGGTACAAAAATTCGCGTTTACATGACTGTACAAACCACTTGCAACGCCTGTGCATTCACACAGTCAAATGCAGTGCATGCCAAACACGTAAAAAGTGACCCGCGTGACCCATGGCGAAGAGCGGGAATTTTGATTTCTGTATGAGCTGAGCGCACCAGTACCGTGCGGCACTTGGCTCAATATTTCAAAAATACTATTTCTTGGTCCGCTAGCGCTAGTATGATCTCGGTGGAACGCCTCCACAACTGGTGTATTCCTCTGAGTATGCTAGAATTTTGAACGATAGCGGCCGTGTATATCATTTCCTGATCACCTCCGGATAGCTGTTTTGCGCACAAATTCAGCTCATCTGCAATCCTCTTCCCGGCAACAGCGCTTTTCATCATACGATTCATAGTTCCACTTTATCGCTGGTATTTTCCCATAGTTTTATCAGCCGTAGCTCCACCTCTGCAGAAAAGACCACTCGAGGCATGGTGCCGGACTCTCCAAAAAAACTAACAAAAACTCTGCGCACTCGACACACTAAACCACTCGTTTCGACTTGCCTGAAATCTAAAAACCACTTTCAAAGCCGCCTTCAAAGAATCTCCGGGATGGCTATGAACGTTGATGTGATTGTTCACTTTTCGCGCATGTTTCCATGCCCACTTCAAAGAACATGATGCTTGTATGCCGTTTTGGAGCTTCTGTGAATGTAGCCTAACGGGAACTGGTAACAGGTACATGGACGGTTTGAATATTCTGAGTCCCTTTTGCATACTTCGATGTTGTGATATAATGCCACAAGCCGTTGCATTCTTTGTTGTGTCATGTTCTCCCTTTTTGTCCTGTTTTGTGGCATACAGCATCGCTACCAGCTCAGTGTTGATTTGAACGTGGACTATATCTCAACAGCTAAACATCTCTTCATTGCACACAGTGTGGCTAGCCTGGATATGTTCGATGACGTCACTAATCGCTGCCAGTTATGCCGTCGACCTCAAAAACCTGACCCCAACTCTGCTATCCAACATAGCATTAGAAGGCGATTGATTGTGCAGCTTTCAAGCTTAGCGTTGTTGCCGCCTAAAACATTTGGTCATGCTCCTGAATTGAGCTGTTTTGGTTCATTGATGGCACATCTAGAGGATCTATATCTGTCCGCCGAAGAAGCAAGTTCATTTCTCCCGAACCTTTCCTCCGATAATATCGGGAATAACTTGAACCCGCTCGGAATTGCTCTCTCATTTGAAGTGAGATTGTACAGACTAGCGGATGTGGTGAAGTGGTGGTTCCAGCGTTTCGAATCCATTGAAAACTACCAGAAAGCCATCTTGAACAGAATAGAGCAAGAACTTGAAGAGGCGGTTTCACACATGCCTTGCGCAAACCTTTACAAAAGGCTTGTTGAGTTTTCTGAATGCTTTCACGCCGTTTCAAAGAGAAATGCACGCCTCTTGCCATCCCTGGCAAATGATAATCAGATCTTTAGTATCCCTCGGTTCCCTATTACCGGATGGGCCTATAACCCCTACTACATGGTGGAAAGCGTGTACGCGCTAAAAGGCCATCCGATTGGTGACATGTACGCCAGCGATTTATGGATTAATGCAACCAATAACCTGGCAGACTATCATTCGGCTGTACTTTTCCTAATCAATGGATTGCTACGGACGTCGCGAGTAGAGGATTACTTTATCGCCATCATGGAGTACGAAGTGTACTGGGAAAGTCTTCCCAAGTCCAGTCGACCAAGTCGTGCAGCTCTACATATTGGATTGGGAAAGTATCTTCTCTCGTTGGAACAAGAATCGAATATTCGCAAGGAACTGACCAACGTGGACCTATACAATGCAATGTTGCAGTTTGGCGATGAACTTGTTCAAAACGCATCCTCACGCCAATTGCCTAGGTTCTACACCGTACTTCTATCGGCTTTCGGTTCACATCTGTTTTTAAATAATACCTCAGCCTGAGAATCAAAACTGTAAGTGCTGAACCCACACATGTTTTCAGACCCCGTTTCACCATCCCTGGCATCTATGTTTTCGCTTTTTCTTCATCAGCACCGTATGTTATTCACCATCCATTTAAATTCAGTCAAACCTTGCTTAACCGCACACATCCGTTTTCCACGAAATTATCCGGACTCAGACGGAGAGCCATGGATTAGTTTAGAGAAAAGAAAAAGCACCAAGGACCTGTCCTTATGTTATCTCTATAACTTAGAACCATCCAAGTTGGGAGGCTATTGGAGTGCGCATCCGAGATGTGCTAGAGCTGTTAGCCAGGTAGTTGTAGAACTTCAGCACTGTCCGTCAGTGTCGTGCTGAAATGGAAATAGTTCTCCCCACGGCTCCCGCCACAGAGCAACGCAAACTATTGGTTGTGTCTCAATTCTTATTTAATAGCATAAAAAAACGAGGGCGCAGGAGGAGAAATACAAAAAGACTAGACTGAAAACCACAACGGGAAAAGACACCCGAGAAAAGACACGAAGAAACAACAAAAGAACAAGCAGTAATAAAGCGACGACAATTCGGAACGACCAATCAGGGACTAATACGTACAGAACAAATGACCAAGACCAAGACAACCAGACCAGGGGCGAATCACACGTGACTCTCAATCCCAGATCAAACTAGCACTGCGCATGTACAGCATGTGCTTGACAGTCACTCTCACACAGACGGAAGCAGATCCTCGCACTCTGACAACACGTACTCTTGCATGCACCACATACCATAAACGTCACACATCACACCATACTCGCATGTACGCTTAGACCATATATGACATCAGACACTGGACTCTACAAGACAAGAACCAAATACAACAAAATGCGTAAAACATAGTCGAACAGAAATCTGCAACAGTGGAATGTAATCGCATGGGCTGTTTGTTTAGTAGTAATTGGTGGTGTTTGTGGACATTATAGCGTAACTTGTAATTCCTTGGTCTCTTTTCTTTACTAGAAATATCCGGGTAGGCGAGTTTTTTTAAACTTGGAAGGTTGTTATTTATTTATTTATTTTATTTTATTCCAAGCACTACATGGCTGGGGTAGCTAATGACCACTTTCCGCGCCTTCTTAGTATGTTCTGCTTCATATGCACTCAGGTTTCTGTTAACGCATTATTATAATTATAGTTGGAGTTGGTTGGAGAAGGTAACGCTTTTCCTCTCTCTCTTAGGAGAGAGACAGCTTTTATCAAACTGGCAGACCATCGCTGAGGAATAGGTCGAGCGCCTCCATGCTCCACTCCAGGCTGTCTTCCATGGATGATTTGACGCGGGTGGACAACATTAATGCGATTTGACGCGGGTGGATGTGGACACTGATGTGGATTTGTCATGGAGAGCCTGGAATCGTTGCTGAAGATTGACTTTCCATTAGAGCCAGTGGAGAAGGCCAAGGAGTCTGGACCACCACCACCCAGCTCCCTCATCATCACCGAATTCCTCGCAGGTCAGCTTGCGATGTCCTCACTGTTTTGTTTTCTCTGTTTCTTCTTCGTTCGTGATTTTTCATCTGTGTATGCTGGTTCTTTTTCCAGTTTCTCTTTTGTCAACCTCCCACTCGCTTCTCATTCAACCTAAGTGTACCCTTCCCTTAGTCTTCTCCTTTCACGTCTTTCCCTCGACTCCGTCCATGCACTTGTGTTTTCAATTTAATGTAGTCTGTCCGCCGTTCCTTTTCTCCTTCGTTGAATTATTATTTTTTGTTTGTTTCTTGTTTGTTATCGTTTAGCTTCCGTTGTACTTATAAGAATACTGTTTTGTTTCGTTTACCCATGATTTGTTTCTCTCTGTATGTTTTCGTCATGAGGCTTTAGCATAATCAGTTTGGCACATGCGAACCTGGGCAACCTCCGTCCAATGGGGGCCCCAGCAACGCGTACGTAATATTTAATAATATTCGCGGGATCCGCGTCGGCATCGCTTGAATATTCACAAACACACAAACTAGCCTTCGCATCCGCAGGCCACCACTATGCCTATTAACCTTAGTGGCGAATGCAGACCTCACAAGTGAGTCAGGGGAGAGGAGGTTAGTCTCTCAACCAATCGGGCGTGTAACGGCCCATAACCCTGTAAACTGCATCCTTGTTATTCTCACTCCGAGCTGTGAGTACCCAGTTGACCGTGGGTGTCGGCGCAGTTCAGCACGCGTAAAAAGTCTTTTTACACGTTCCCTGCTACCAGCGCGGGTCTTGAACTCGGGACCTCATGATTCGCAGGCAGGCCTGCAAACCAATCGGCCATATGCGTTGGTCGTGCATATAATAATATAATTATGTAATTATAGGAGCTGTGAGGAGGCTTCCTGCAGCTTCATTCATAGGAAATAAGGTTTTAGAGAAATCTCCCTCTCTTCCCATTCACTCTGCAAAACTCGAACTCGTTTCTCAATCCATTTTGTACAACGTTTCGGCAAAATTGCCCTCATTAGGTATGCAATGGTGTGCATGTTTGCAAAGGAGCAGTTATGTACATACAATTTGTGGTGCTATGTGGTGCTACATCGCACCCACCATGACGTGCCAGAATCAAAAAGATAATGATAAAATTAAAGAAGTATGCTACCAACAACAATTATTCAAAGAAGACAATGTGGTGATAAATTCACGGAAACCCCTAAGTGCTTTCAAGCAGACACCCATGCACAACCACCCTTGACTTTTTGACACCCATCCCTGGAGGCAATGATAGCAATGCTACGGCAGAGGCCACCGCAACTTGTGCTGGGATTGCACCAGTCAACAGCTTGCAAGGCTGAAGAATTGACAGTCACTGATCAGCCTGGTTTACACCAAACAGCTATTTGAAATGACTTTTTCTGGCCAGTGAATCCCTATTTTTGGTATTTTTCATTTTTTTTCCCGCACACACATCACACCACATACTCCGGCATATACTGTTTGTTGGTAACCAACCAGGAGAATGAAAGAATAGTCAGGTAGAGTCTGAGAACGAGAAGAAAGACGTGTGTGACCATAAACGTCGGGAATCGAACCCGCAACCTATCGATTCGGAATCGCTGCACATACCACTGCCCCATATGGGACACACACACCCATGCACCTTGGTCCTTGGTAACACTGCCATCAAATGGTCACGTGTCCCCTGTGCAGGGGTCGACAGCACTGAGTTCAGCACTGGATCCAGAAACGCCGCTCTACTTCCTGGACAGGAAATTAGCACAGCTATGCAGGTCGAAACCACGGGATGCCTTGCAGCAGGGAACGCAGCCGAGACAATGCGCTCTGCAGCAGGGCAGGGCAACCCGCTGTTTCCGGACCGAGTCTGCCGATGCCACAGCCGAGACCGACGCCACTTCACAAGCCGAGTTGGAGAGACACTTATGCGAAGCTAGCCCGCCAGGACTCAAGAACCATCTCCCGCACGCATTACATAGTCGGCTGCCGGACTGCTCAGGTATGGGCTTCCTCCTCTCGGCCAGGCACTTGTGGCGATTCTTGTATTTCTGGTGGGCGAAAGTACGCTGGCAAACATCGCAGAGCACAGAAGTGTCACGCTGAGCCGATCGCGGTACTGGCTGAGCGGAATACGCACTGCGCCATTTCCCACGCTCCTGGGCGAGGTCGTACCATTCCGTGTGGTCAATGTTCACTGCGGAAAGGTCAGCTCTGACAGAGTCTCGCCACCGTTTCCGACGACCGCAAGCCGGCCTCGGCGGAAGGAGCGCACCAAACAGGAGCGGAGTTCTATCGCCGTCCATCCTAGCTAGATGGCCTAGCCACTCCAGACGGCAGCGAAGAACACGTGTGGTAATATCCACTGGATCTCGACGATTCCAGGCCTCCAGAATGGTCTTCCTGTGCACACACACATACACACGCACACACACACACTCCAAAAAAATTATAATGCACAGTGCACTGGTGTATGATGTGGCAACAATACCAGCTAGTGTCAGATGTCACCTCAGCGCACACACATATCATGAGTGAGTAACGCAACGCACAGTAATACTTTCTAGGTGCGATGTTGAGTAACACTAAGCGAACTGTCATACTCACAGAATTCCCCAGCCAGGGTTGGTGTTAATTTGTGGTCCCAAACTCCTTATCTTTTTTATCTTAATATTTTCCTCCTTTCAAAAATTGCACCTTATTGTACACGTATTGTACACGTTTTTTATTCTCGCAGACCCCCTTGATTCAGGTTTTGGCCTTTTGAGCATCCCTCAAATAATACCGTGATTCCGCGCATATAAAGCCATGGCGTTATATCCGAATATAAGGCCACCCTCACTTATAAAGCCATGGCGTGATAAGCGAACAAAATCCAATGTGGAGGAAGTAGCACCAGGCGTTAAAGGTGAGTTCAATTCTTTCAGTGAACCTACAGCAACGGTGATTTTCCCTGCATGTACCCATCCCCACTGTCACATGCCATACCTTCACACAAGGTTGTATGGCACCTTGTACACAATAGGTTCACAATGTGAATATTTCACGGAAAATTAAAAAAACATGGACGTTCGACATGAAAGTGCAACGGCACCATACGAGTACTCGAGGTTCATACTCGGCCGTTTTTTGCATGTACGCGTCTCTCACTTTTAGCGCCATGGCGTTAAAACCGAGGCTATTTTCTCCAAAAATTTGGTCCAAAACAGCGATGTTTCACCTATAACGCCATGGCTTTATATGCGCGGAAATACGGTAAAATAATAATACAAGTAGTAATAATAAATGCACAGCTTGTGCTGGAAGTTCACTATGGTAATCGCCACAACAGGTTAGCAAAATATCTCCACTGGACGTTGTGCGGGAAGTATGGTGCATCGGACATTTCGAATAACTACACAAGTCACCGACTCACCAACGTCGTGTACAGTGCCAAAACGGATGTGTCAATCTACTGGAAAGTGCCAATTCCAACAGCAGCGCTCGTTGGAGCAAACAGACCGGATATTGTCATCAAGGGCAAAGATGAAGCGTTCCTTGTGGACGTAAGTTTCCCTCTGGATAGGAACATCCTCCGAAAATCTGTGGAAAAGATACCGAAATATCAAGGCTTTAAGCGTGAGGTGGGACAGATGTGGCAGGTTCGGGCCAAGATTGTGGGGTCATTAGGTGGGTTGACCCCCTCGAGTGCTGACTTTGCGAGGGAACTGGATACCGGAGCCAGTGTATCGATCTTGCAAAAGGAGGCGCTCCTTGGCACAGTTGACATCATCAGGTTAATAACTCAGATGAAATAACAATTACACTCTAATAAGTTACATTGGTTTGCGAATGCCCATGGTTCGAACCATTAGTTGAAGCCCCTATTTGTAGAAAAAAATTATGACCGTAATATTAATCAAATAATCGACGTGGAGACAACAATTTTATAATAGCTGTAAAGAGAACAATCTGCTGTCATCGCCACACTAAAACAAAGTCATGAAGGTTTACCAAAATCGATTTTCTTGTCACAATCATCAGTGGAAAGCCGTGACTGATGAGTAACCATGCTGAATCAATGATTAATATACATTCAATAATGTGTTAGGAGAACAAAACAAAGTGCTAAAATAGAATGAGGGAAGGTGAGACAATTGAAGTGAAGTGAGAGCTAAGGGCAACAGGGGTGAGGAACTAATTACAACGCTAGAACTGTGTATTGAGACAAACAATCATGCTGTGCATCTACGAAAACAATCTTAACGCAACTACATGTTTCTTCTGCTCACAAAGATCAGGCTTATGCAAACGAATACAAGCAGCCTCAAGTACTTTCAACTGACTAGCGTACCGTGCACTAAGAAGTTGCTAGAGCGCAAGTATGGCGGTGAGCGTCGCCGTGTGGCTTTACATATTGAACGCGCACAGCCACTTGACCACATCGATGGGTCTGCAACCAGTGGTACCTCCACGTGCACAGCCAACACTCCCAACAGTAGCAGCAGCAACAGCAGCACAGCGGGCTGGTCGAGTCTCTGTTGATGTTGTGGTGCCTGAGCGCCACATGCGCGACAGCCTGGAAACGACTGCACCAATTCTGCAAACTAGTCGGCACCAAGGTGATTACAGACACCATCATGCTGGCATTTGTAGCCTACCTGGCACGTCAACATGCCGTGTCAACCGTCCGCTTGTACGTGTCGGCGATCCGGGCAATTGCCAAAGAAAACGGCAAAGATCTCTCTTCGCGAAGAGTATGCCCAGGAGGTGGTGCCAGACTTGTTTTCACAAGGCGGTCTGTCTCGCCGATAGGTTAGGTATCCCGGAATACAGAAAGGTATAGTAGGCTCTAGCCAAGTTTCAGTTAAGCAAATCACATCAGGGTGGTGTTGTTCGACGATTACGGACAATTCAGCATGTTTATTGACAATTTAACGGCAGTTTGTTGTATACAATAGGAGCTTCTCGAAGCTAGTTTCCTTCACTTGCTCGGCTGGATGACGCAGAGGAGCATACGGCCTGGCATTGGGGTTAAGGTTAGAACAGACACAGGATTCGGGGAAGAAGAAGAATGGCGCTGCATCTGGGTCCAACGAAGCCACGGAAGGAGAGAGCAGTCACTGAGATAATAATCATAATGTTGCGTTAAAAGAAACCTGAGTGCATAGCTTAACATACATTCCGAAATAAAATACTCGCCTACCCGAATGTTTCTATGAAAGACAAAAAAAGCCGAAGGAACTACAAGTTACGCTATAATGTCCACAAACACTACCAGTTACTAAACAAACAGCTCATGCGATTACATTGCACTGTTGCGGATTTCTGTTCCACTATGATTTACGCATGTTGTTGTATTTGGTTCTTGTCTTGTAGAGTTCAGTGTGTGATGTTATATATGGTCTAAGTGTACGTGCGAGTATGATGCGATGTGTGACGTTTATGGTATGTGGTGCATGCAAGAATACGTGTTCAACACGGTCAGAGTGTGAGGATCTGCTTCCGTCTGTGTGAGAGTGACTGTCAAGCGGATGCTGGACATGCGCAGTGCTAGTTTTGGTCTGGGAATGAGAGTCATGTGTGACAGTGTGATTCGTCCGTGGCCTGGTTGTCTTGGTCTTGGTCATGTGTTCTGTATCTATTAGTCCCTGATTGGTCATACCAAATCGTCGTCGCTTTATTATTGCTTGTTCTTTTGTTGTTTCTTCGTGTCTTTTCTCGGGTATCTTTTCCCGTCGTCGTTTTCAGTCTAGTCTTTTTGTCTTTCTCCTCCTGCGCCCTCGTTATTTGTTGTTATAATAATTATAAGAATTGTTACACAACCAATAGTTTGCGTTGCTGTGTGGCGGGAGCCGGGGGAGAACTATTTCCATTTCAGCAAGACACTGACCGACGGTACTGACGTTCTACAACTAACTGGCGACAGCTCAAGCACATCTCGGATGCGCACTCCAATGGCCTTCCAACTTGGAAGGTTCAAAGTTCTAGAGATAACATAATTAGGGGTTCCTTGGACCTTTTTATTTTCTATAATTCCATTCTATCCGAATAATGTCGTGGAAAACAGATGTGTGCGGCAACTGCGGTTAAGAAAGTTTTGACTGAATTTAAATAGGTGATGAATAACATACATTGCTGATGAAGAAAAAGCGAAAACATAGATGCCATTAACAATAAGACGGGGTCTGAAACACGTGTGGGTTGAGCACTTTCAGCTTCGATTCTCAGGCTATGGTAGTATTTAAAAATAACAGATCTGAACCGAAAACCTATAATAGTAGTGTGGAGAACCTCTGCAATAGGCTGTAGGATTCATTTGGAACAAGTTCATGGCCAAACTGCAACATTGCGTTGTATAGGTCCACGTTGTTCAGTTCCTTTCGAAGATTCGATTCTGGTTCTAACGAGAGCAGATAGTCTCCCAATCCAATATGTAGAGCTGCACGACTTGGTCGCCTGGAATGGGGAAGACTTTCCCAGTACTCTTCGTACTCCATGATGGCGATGAAGTAATCCTCTACTTGCGACGTCCGTATCAATCCATTGATTAGGAACAGTAAAACCGAATGGTAAGGTGCCATTTTAATGGTTGCATTAATCCACATATCGCTGGCGCACAGGTCATCAATCGGAGGCCCTTTAAGGTCGTACATGTTTTCCCAAACGTAGTAGGGGTTATAGGCCCATCCGGTAATAGGGAACCGCGGTATAGTAAAGATCTGCATATCCTTTGCCAGGGATGGCAAGAGGCGTGCATTTCTCTTTGAAGCGCCGTGAAAGCATTCAGAAAACTCAACAAGCCGTCTGTAAAAGTTTGTGCAAGGCATGTGTGAAACCGCCTCTTCAAGTTCTTGCTCTATTCTGTTCAAGATGGCTTTCTGGTACTTTTCAATGGATTCGAAACGCTGGAACCACCACTTCACCACATCCGCTAGTCTGTACAATCTCACTTCAAATGAGAGAGCAATTCCGAGCGGGTTCAAGTCATTCCCGATATTATCGGAGGAAAGGTTCGGGAGAAATGAACTTGCTTCGTCGGCGGACAGATATAGATCCCCTAGGTGTGGCATCAATGAACCAAAAATACTCAATTCAGGAGCTTGACCAAATGTTTTAGGCGGCAACAACGCTAAGCATGATAGCTGCACAATCAATCGCTTTCTGACGCTATGTTCGATAGCAGAGTTCGGGTCAGGTTTCTGAGGCCGACGGCATATCTTGCAGCGATTAGTGATGTCATCGAACACATCCAGGCTAGCCACGCTGTGGGCAATAAAGAGATGTTTAGCTGTTGACATATATTCCACGCCCAAATCAACACTCAGCTGGTAGCGATGCTGTATGCCACAAAACAGGACAAAAATGGAGAACATGACACAACAAAGAATGCAACTGCTAACTTTGTGGCATTACATCACAACATCGAAGTATGCAAAAGTGACTCAGAATATTCTAACCGTCCATGTACCAGCAACAAGTTCCCGTTATCCTCAAATGTAACGTAGGCGTGTCCGGATAGGAGTGAGGAACTGCATTTAAAACACTTTAGAACGAGGTCTGTCTCGTTGTCCAGGAAACGACCAATCAGCGACATTCCCGCCAAGGGCCTTATCAGAGTTTAAATCCCGCTCAATCGTTATTTTACTACTCTTGATGACGCGTCGAGGGCCTTGGATTAGTTTAAAGCCCGCTGAATATACTCTAAACTGGTGCGTACAACTCCCTGTATGCATTATAGTACGGTGCAGGTAATGAACTCTGCATAAAATATACGGTGTACTACTAAAAGCTACGCATTTCAGAAGTGTGTACGGGTTTTGCCTCCCGTATTCTTTCATCTGTACGAATTTCCTTTGTCAACAGCTTGTGGAAACCTATAAAACCGAAGATCAAAGTCAGTAGAGGTATCGACAAGGGGCCCTCAAAGTCCCTAAATAGCTCCACAAGCTATGAATAAGAATGAAGCTAGCAATAAGAGCCCAGCATTTCATTTGCTGCTTTTCTACTTTTAGTAGTCCTAAGTGGTGCTGAGTTACCATAACTAAACAGAAGAAAATATTCTTTCATACCACATCAAGTCTCTCTGCACACAAACAACAAAACTACCCAATATAATGGTACACAAGCATAATGGAAGTGAGATAATGCATGTAACCTCGTTCTAAAATAGTTAGTGCATGGCAGGGAGGGTCTTATGGCTTGTTTGTGCCCTTCAGGGTGGCCCTCGGGCCTACGGCCCTCAGGCTAACCTGTCGGGCACTAACAAGCCATAAGGCTCTCCCTGCCATGCACTAACCTATAATTAAAGGAACGCTACAACTCAAAGCCTCCTTCGAAATCACTTGCAGCACTACACTTGAAAGGAAGTTTATCAACAAGACAATACACGTGGCTAGTTACCTGACATATCCGTTTGAACGTGTATTCATTCAACAGCATCTCCCTGAGTCGTCTGCTCGCGCCCAACAGCTGAAAGATATCCGCAACTGACAGCATAGGTAATAATGTGGCTTGCCAGACATCAAAAAGGACACTATCCAGCCCATACTCCACTGATACTGGGTCCCCTGGCTGGAAACTATCTTCAGGTTCATGTCGGGAGCTGGCTATACCAGAGTCTTCTTGATCTGTGCACACTTCCCTATTGTCACGTGATGCTCTGGTATGTTGTAAACGGTAAGTTAAATGAATCAGGAACGCAATTACAAAACTGCTTAGTACTGCAAAAAATATTTTTTGAGTACTAAATTCCACTGCTGCATTATCATCAAAATGAACAGCTTGGTAATGGGAATCCATTGCTAGGGTATGGTGATCACTCCTCGTAGTTAAGATCCTTGCAGTGGAAACCCTTTCAACACGGATCAACACACAAGACCAGGCATACCAAAGAACACACACACAAAAGAATCGTGAGGGTTGTTTTGTTCAGTCATGGCCGGACGCCATTGAAGTAGATGGGTCGTTTTTACTTTTTTATTATTTTTACTTCAAAAGTATTTTTTGTATCACATTGCACATACATATGGAAGAAATGGAAACTCAAAATACTTTGTCAATGATTTCGCCTCGTTTCAGGTATTGTTTTGCTACCACCAGTACCAACAACTGTCAGTGAAGACTGTGGACAGTGATCCCAGAGGGTATTTCATAGACTAGCCTCACCTACATGTATCTCTGAGGAAACCTTACTTCTCAACTTAAGGTAGCAGCCTACCCATAAATTTCACAAGGCATTTAATTGATCGTATATTTGGTGTTTCTCAATGGAGTTGAGTGAAATTTTGACCACACATTCCTGCCATTATGCTGGCCCTCTGGACATGATTTCAAAGCTCTTGCGCCTCACTGACAGGCTTCTAGGCCGGAAAAACTCAACATTCCGGCATATTGCCATGGTGTGCGAGCCACCCAGGAGCCAAAAGAATGCATTTACAATATTTTTAACTTTTTAACACTCGGATTAACATTTTCGTGCCCATTCTGTCCGTGCGCGGGATCCAAACCTAAAACAAGTCCAGAAGCAGGCATGGGTGGTGGGATAGGGCCCCTCAACGTGGAGCTGGAATCTGTCACAACGGTAGGAGTGGGCGTTGTCTCACAGACTTCCACAGACGCAAGTCAATTCTTGATTTTTTTAGGTTTAGCATGTGCTACAAGGTGGTACCTTTGATACAACATCCAGTGCTGGGACCTGCACAGCAAGACCTTTCTACAGCGCTCCACACCAAAACCAGTATACCCTCAAAAATCGGCAAAGACAACCATCATGTTCCACAACTGCCTAGTACTGACTCCTACCTGACTTCTCGACACGACTCCAACTTGCCAAGGTCACTAAATCACCGTCAACTACAATAATCAAGCCACACATCTGCAACGTCACGGTGGTGCTGGCAAAAGTCCTGCTGCACGGTGGCGGGCTTCCAGCGTGCAGCCCCATACGTGGCTAAAAACACGATTTTTCGACTTTTTTGGACTTGGAACAAAATTCTGCACATTTTCGCGTGTTTCCATGATACTACAAGTTGCGCACGGTCTGCTCAGATTAAAATACAGTCCTTCCAAAAAATGACAGCGTGCAACAAAAAATCTTTCCTTGCAAGGGCACATTTTCTACCATAACTCTTGAACGGATGCTCAGATCGAGACAAAATGTTCAGAGATTTTGCAGCTATTCATGCTCTTTCAACTGATGTAGCACTCGATATGAATTTACAAATTCGATTTTTCAGCAAATGTTTGGGTAGGCTGCTACTTTAAGGGGGCAGACTGGTTTTATCCTCCCACTAACACAACCAGTTAGTAAACAATCAGCTCATGCGATAAACATTGCACGACACTGACCGACGGCATTGACGTTCTACAACTGTGACCGGCATTGACGTTCTACAATTGTGTTTCTTAATTGGTGGTGTTAGTGGACAGTATAGCGTAACTACTTGCAGTTCCTTGGTCCTTTCTCTTTTGTATAAATTAAACCTTGGCACTCCATCCGAGTCCAGAGATATTTGAGACCAACAGATGTCCCAAAGAATTAATTTATAACCATTACAAATTGAAGACAGTGTTGACAGAGTTTAGACTTACCTAGAAGCAGAGACTTGCAACTGGTGATGTCGGGGTGCAACTACAGTTTCCAGGGGAAAGGGATACCTGAGCTCGCCAGGCGATTTGAAGATACTGCTAGTGAACTGATGGTTAGCAAGATCGAGAACACTGATTTATACCTTCACTAGCAGCACCACCGGCCAGCGTTGCCTGGCCGAATGTGGCATGCGGGTGAAGCAAGTACGTGAACAGCACACGTGCTCAGCACGTGGTGGCTAGACCGCTGAAGTACTGGTGAGCTCACCAGATCTGCACTGACTGCACTCTGCATCTGATCTGCAGTGAAGAGCGCATCGCACTTTTGTTCGTAAGTTTATGAATTTTTTGAGCCGCTTCATCCGCCACCAGGTGATGGACAACCCTGACCAGCCTCCCGAAGGCGTAACAGACGTCCCTCCTTCTCCTTCCAACGATGAAGAACCTCCCTCATAGATTTGCACCCTCCTGCGGAGCCCACGCTGCTTTGGCAGTGGCGGAGGGTCGCTTGCCGACGTAACCGTCGGAGATCATGAAGTTTGCACCCTCCTGCGGAGCCCACGCTGCTTTGGCAGTGGCGGAGGCTCGCTTGCCGACGTAACCGTAACCGTCGGAGATCATCATGAACAATGGACTGACTAATTATTCACTTGTCCTGCTACACGATTCTGTGGCTGCTTCCGCTAGCTACACGATTCGCACGCTTCGCGTGCTCAGGGCAGCGCAGTAGGCCTTTAAATTTTGGTTTGAAATTTGCACCCTCCTGCGGAGCCCACGCTGCTTTGGCAGTGGCGGAGGCTCGCTTGCCGACGTAACCGTCGGAGATCATGAAATTTGCACTCTCCTGCGGATCCCACGCTGCTTTGGCAGTGGCGCTTCGCATGCTCAGGGCAGCGCTTCTACGCAGCGCTTCAGCGTGACACAAAAACACACGTCACAGGTGCCTCTTCTTTATAAGGAGCGTGACACACACACACACAGACACTCGTCACAGGTGCCTCTTCTTTATAAGTAAAGATACTACTACTAATAGTAATACTGCTATTGAGCAGTGTACTATACTGTGTAGTGAAAGGAGCGGTGCTCTGACGTGGCAGACCTGAGACGTGACAGCTCAGCTCTAACCTATACTATAGCGTAGCCGAATGATGAGTTGTCTCTCAGAACTAACACTAGTAACAGAAGAAGGTCGCAATGCATCCACGCATCGTTATTAACGTTTATTACTACCATGGCTGACTGTTCATTGATCCACTAAGCTCTTAGTGATCCAGCGGGAAACCTAGGTGCGACACCCATAGACGTGGGCAGCAGACAGTGAGCTTGTATTGGTAATAAATATCGCAATACTCTCAGCACGGCTCGCAGTGTGCAGAGCTGCATGCTACAGACTCCATGATGTACACACGCACATGTAGCTGGCTATTATTATTACTGTGCATTGGTCACAGGCACAACCGCCACTCCATGTCAAGATGGCCACGTGTGCGCTGTCTGTACTTTAAGTTCAAGTACTTGCCCAACTCATTCCCCACGTACGCACACCTTTTAGTATTACGTGATCGTCAAAAGATTCGTAGTAGTAGTAGTAGTAGGTATTGAAGATGGCAAAAAAATTTAAAGATTCGTCATTGGCTGCATCGCAGGCACTGACTTTATTCTTCGCAAATGTACTTACTGACTACTGTACTATGATTAAGTCATGTACTTTTCGCTGCCCACTGTTCAGTGTAGTTCACAGGACTAGGGCTGCGCAGCGCTCGGCGGGTACTTGAGTGACGTGACTTGATTTCATTTCATGCACAGTACTGGATTACAGTACAACTAGCTACGGACTACAGTCACGCACTGCTACTTGCACAATACACTGAACTCAAGTAGTCAAATCACTTCACAGACACAGGGCGGCGCACGCGTCATGCAGCAATCTTGATCTGCTCCGCGATTGACCCGGCATCGACGAAGGACTGATGCGCCAATACATTTTTTTTGCGAATGTCATTGGTTGCATGCACTGACCCTATTCGTCATTTTATTTTTTACTAAGTCAACTATGCTCCCGAAAAAATGCGGAAGGTGGTGGCGGGCTTTGCTGCTCAGCCGCCCTTATATCGCTAACCCGCGCTAAAACTCTCTCTTTCCACCGCCTATCACTGTTCAACACAGCTGCAGCCATCTACTGCTACTCGAGCAAAATAATCACGTAACTAGTCGTTGCGGGTGCAGCGAACGACTACGTGTCATTCGTGCTCTGCTCCGCGTTTGACGTGGATTCGAAGAAGAGCTAATGCGTAATGGATGAAGGCATTATCTCATCACCATGTTGTCTGGGTTTAAGGGCAACTGCTTTGGCAGATTTTATGAGCGGTGTCGACTGAGTATTTTCCGATAGATTCAGCTCGGGCTGCATGGTACGTGAAGTCGAAGAAGTCAGAAGAAAGAAAACCATACTATCCAGTATCGACATGTACACAAACAAGCAAAACCAACTTCAGGGTGTCGAGCCCCCTCCCCACAGTCGCCCTCTAGATCAAGCATTGTCACAGAGTCGAGGTGTTGGCCCCACCATATTGACTACCAATGAATGTTTCACACAATTGCTCGAATAAATTCACAACTTAAAAATTCTTCCCTGTTCTCCAGCGACTTTTACAGCTGTCTCAACTTACTTCATAGTATTTTTCACCATGGCTATTGACCTCGGCGCTAGTATTTCACCATAACCTTAATTACAGAGGTTTCGGAGGCCAGCCAAAGCACTCTAGTGACTCTAAAAGGCACATTATACTGCGAATTAGTCACTGCCATTGTTGCTGCTTATAGCTCATCTGTGGGTCATACTCGTCCCGGGACAAGTCCCAATCTAAAATTCACAACCACCCTGTCCTTGTCGGTGAATGAAGGTGCACACATAATTTCTATTACTGGTATTAGACGGCTGCTTTGAGAGCATCCTGGAAGCAAGGTGATCCTAGACGATCGGTTGTTGAAAGTACATTTCAACTGTGGGTGACGTACTGGTACGTGTACTTCATGCATTACGCTATGCTTCTATGTGGTGTGTTTGAACAGTACCCGTGCCCTGTGACCTTACTGCGATTGAAAACAAATAAATTTTCACCCGGGAAATGCAAAATGACCGAAGCCCTTTCATATGCTACACCCGGATGACGTGCATTGGAAGACTACAGCAAAGTGTCAGAGTTTTCATTAAAACAGATTTCCGGAATTATGAAAAAGAAAGCAGCTTTAAGCAATGAAAACTTGAAAAGACACGGGTTGGTTTACCAGAGACAAGGTCCATGGCTTGCGTCTAGCTATACATAATACCTGAAACAATGTTTTATTACAGGAAAGTGAACAGTAACAAGGATCCTAAACGGAGAAAGATCGAAATTGACATTACTGAACCGGTCTGAATGTTTACAGAATTTGGTGTTGTTCGTACATTTACCAACGCTAACAGTTTTTCAAACCTAGCATTCATATTACATCTAGTTCCATTAATACAGAGACACCCTGAAAATAACAGCGGTTAACAAAAAAGGTGACGAAATGAAAATTTCACACATCTTTAGCAATGCACCCGTCCAGAAATCATTACAATGAGGTCACAAAACTGCACTGGCTGTTGTGATACTGGCACTCAGCTGCTCCGATATTCTCCTCATCCCTTCTTCTTCATGACGCGGCTTCGAATCATTTCGTAGCCAACAACTTTCCATAGCCCTCCATGGCTTTGAACAATTCGTCTGATGTCCATTCTGTTCTAGAATGTGATCCTTGTGAGGCAGGTTGTAGGTAACTTCCCAATTGTAGGTAGAGAGTTGCACGATCAGGGATACTGGACTTTGGCAATCCCTTCAAGAACTCTTCATACTCCAGGACAGCCATGAAATAATCCTCGACATGAACCGTCCGCATTCGTCCCATTATCAGGAGCTTGAGAACGGAATGTTTGGTTGCGAGCTGTCCGATGGCGTATGTCCAATATCTAATCCCAATCAAATCATATTTTTCAAGATAACTCCTCACATCGACGAAATTCCAATGAACGAAAGCATTATCCGTCCATGCAGAAATGATTGGAGTCTGCAGACAGTGCTCATAAATGTATGTCCATAACCATGCTGTGACCGGGGAGGTTAATGCACTTTTGTCGTGCTTTGCAATGCTGTAAAGACATATTGCAATATTAACAAGCCTTCTCGATCGGTACACATAGGGCAAGTATGATTCTAGCGTTGGGATATCTCTCTGCAAATGTTCGATCATAGCTTCTTGGTTCTCTTCAATAGAGCCACACTTTTCTAGAAGCAAAGAAACCAAATCTTCTATACTACATGCATCCGTGGTCATGCCTTCGTCTGAATCCGATGAACCTGGCCCAAACAACTTCCGCGAAACGTTTGGAATAATTTCACACGCTTCATCTACAGATACGAACTCGACATAGACCAGTTCATCCTGCAAACAAGAGAAGGTACAGCTTGTGATCTGACCCGCAGTTGGAGGTGCCATCAACGCCAGAGTCGATAATTGCTTAAACAATGTATCCATACGGTCGAAAACCTGGCGATTAGCCCCTTCGAAAAGCAAATTATTTATGCTCTCCCACGGGCTAAGATGCATACTAGCCACACTGTCTGCTATGTAGAGAATTCGTGCAGCTCGAATATACGACATTTCCAAGTTAGGACTGAGATGATACCGCTTCTGCATGGGATGGAAACACATACAGAATGACAAATACAGAAAATATGGCTGTATTCATTTGTTTCTGGGAATTTAAAACAGGACAAATATGAAGAACAAAAGCTGTCACCACCAGGTCTTGAACCAGGGGCAAAAATGTAGTCAGTTAGGCATGTACAGTCCGTATCTCTTATAAGGTTGGTGATGATCGTGAGGATGACGAGCGGAACGAGGAAGAGGATGATGAGATGGACGAGGAGGAGTCGGGTGGGAAGGAGCGAGATGAGGCGGATGAATGTGTTGATCGTAAGAAGTCAGCTGTGTATCTACACTTGTTATCTCGTCCTGACTGTCTAAGTGTGTATGATGACTCTCTTTTTTCTGTACTTTGTCGTGTGCGTTCTGTCCAACAGTTGAAAGTCCTTGAGGCAGTTTGTATACGTATTCATAAGCCTGTTTTGTGTAAACAGAAGGAGCACGTTGTTGCACTGAAGTTGTATTCGTAGATTGACACTTCGTTTAGCGCCTTCTCGCCTTTGGTTACGTAATCTTGTTACCTTTTTGCGTTTCCTCTAGTGGTTTTATTGCACTTGTATCTTGTTGTTATTTCTAACACCTTTCTATTTACAGTTCTTAACTTCAGTTTCTTTGGTTGTATCCTTAGTTCCGTATTTTTCCCACTGATGATAGGAACAAGAAAAGCGATTATGGGTTTTCAATAATATTTTTGTTATAAAATACACAGTAAATACATGTCAAACAAGTAACGTAGTTGCGTGATATCTGCGGCCTTCATCCTATTCATAGCTTTATTAAAATTATTATCTCCACGTAGATTATTTTGATAACCGACGAGGAGACAACAGTCGTAAAATAGCAATGAAAAATATCAATTGTGCACTCATAACCATGTATAAACAATTAAAATGAAACAATTCCAGAACGTTTTCGTGTGACCATCATCAGTGGAACATCGTCACATAGTAAGAATCACTAAAACAACCAGTTATATAGCTACAGTAATATGAAAAGAAGCGTGAGAATGCAGCACAGCTAGCGGTTATGCATAACGCGTGTAGTGTGAACCTTTGCAGTGTATCTGAGAATGGTAGCAGTAGATGAATGTGGCAGCTGTGAGTGCGTGTGAACAAAAACTGGTGAGTGCGTATTATTTAAAAAGTGTGAGTGCTACAACATTTTCTTTTCCTTGCATAGAACAGGGTCACGTGTGCGAA
The DNA here is from genome assembly GCF_964019385.1 of Sycon ciliatum. Classification (NCBI taxonomy): domain Eukaryota; kingdom Metazoa; phylum Porifera; class Calcarea; order Leucosolenida; family Sycettidae; genus Sycon; species Sycon ciliatum. The sequence continues at coordinate 13,249,953 of NC_088651.1, read as the reverse complement.
TATAAACAGCTTCCAACACCTGCAACTGCTTAAAGAAACGCGCGTGACAAATAACACTAAACCAGGAATCGTCAAACAACTTAGGACAATCCGGACTGGACACCAAATGCTTGTAGATGGCAGACTTGCTCTTGTCGATGTCGAACTCCTTCTCGTCCGTATCACTCTCATCCTCCACTTCCTGTTCCTGCTCACCCTTGCTTTCCTCCTGACCATCCTGTTCATCCCCATCATCATCCTCCATTTCCATCTCCTCATGCCATCGCTTCTTTCTCCTTGACGTGTTCACTGCTGCGCCCGTACTTTCACCTGCCACTACTGGTTCCGCCTTCTCCATTTTTCTCAGTCGTGTCTCCGCTAGTCTCTGGCTTCTCCTCAGATTCGTTTTTCCTCCATTTTCATTTCGTTCTCCTGGTGATCTTTCCGTTACCGCCGTCGGGTTTGTTAACGAACGATCGTCCGGTGGTCTCCCATGCCGTGTTGTTGTCGTCAAGAGTGACACCAGATTCATGTGTTGCGCTACTGTTCAGTCCGGTGTTGTATCCGTTTCTGGTTGTGTTGTAATACTGACAGGCGTAGTAGTAGGCAACGGGTGTTTTCGTGGCCTCCCACGCTTTGGCCTGCCTGCCCTGGCCGCTTTTGACAACGAGGACAATGGGACGTGTTGTTTGATACGTTCGGACAAGTGTTGAAGCGTCCTGCCAACATACCGACTACCGCACTGTCGGCATTCAAAATGTTAAATGAGGTGACTCAAATGATGGGTCGGCAGGACGTCCTTCAACACCGTGAACGAACGTATCGTGGTGAAGACAGTTACTACATTCACTGCATAGTACGTCTTCTGGACAATAGACTTGACAATACGACTGACCTTTGTCGACTCCGCGCCTTTCCAAGGCAGGCACAGGAAGACACGACAATGAGCTGGGCCGATTGTCAGTTCCTTACTTACGGTTTTTCATTGCTAGATTATTTTTCTTATTATATTCATTTGCCATAACTAAGTATACACAGTTATCGCGTATAGTAATAATCGTCTATAGTGATAAGTATAGAATATTGACCAAAACGAGGTCTATATTTCCCATATAGACCGAAGTCGAGGTCAATATCCTAGTTATCACGATTCCTTTGCCATAACCCCAGAATTTGAACATTTAGGAGCTATTTTAACCTTTTTAGTATAGCATTTGTACTATAGTGTACATAGGATGTGCCTATTTTGGGCACAATACAGTAAGAACAACAGGGTTCAGCATCTGCAGCACAGTGGCTGGGTGGTATAAGGGGTTGCTTGAGATTCATACTGTTGTGGGTTCAAATCCTGCTTGTTCTCTTCCCTTGTCTTCTTTCAAATTTTTTTTTAAGTGAAGAGAAATTTTCTAAGTCCCTCCCTCCAGCGGTCGATATTACGGCGATATGGGTATTATAGGACCAGTCAAGGATCACGAGAATTGTGGAGGTCGATATAGAAGAGTGATAATCGTCAATAGTAATACATGTACATGTATATCGCCTATAGTGATGAACTTCATAATTATTTGAAAAGACCTTTATTACAAATCTAGGTAGAGAGTTGCACGATGCCAACACGGATCCCCCGAATATTTAATATTATAATAGTTTAGAACAATTTAAAGGTATGCTTCAACTCAACGACTCATTCGAAATCACTTGGAGCACTACACTTGAAAGGAAGAGTTATGAAAAAGACAATGCACGCGACTAGTTACCTGACATATCCGTTTGAACGTGTATTCATTTAGCAGCATCTCCCTGAGTCGCCTGCTAGTGCCCGACAGCTGAAAGATGTCCGCAACTGACAGCATAGGTAGTATTTTGGCTTGCCATACGTCAAAGAGGACACTATCCAGCCCATACTCCACTGATACTGGGTCCACTAGCTGGCAATGATCTTCAGGTTCATGTCGAGAGTTGGCGGTACCAGATGCTGCTGGATCTGTGCACATGTGCCCATTGTCACTAGCGCTGGCATGTTGTAAGAGGTATGCTAAATGAATCAGGAGCGCAATTACAAAGCTGATTAGTACTGCAAAAATTAATTTTCCAGTACTAACTTCCACTGTTGCATTATCATCACAATGATCAGCTTGGTAATATGAATCCATTGCTAGGGTATGTTGATCACTCCTCGTAGTTAAGATTCTTGCAGTGGAGACCTTTTCAATACGGATCAACACACAAGGCCAGGCATACCAAAGAACACACACACACACACAGACACATACACAAAATCGTGAGCAGTGTTTTGTTCAGTCATGGCGGGACGCCAGTGAAGTCGATGGTTCGGTTTTACTTTTTTAATTTATTCTTACTTCAAAACAAGTAATCAACGCAATAAATAGAGTAAGCTGCGCACTCAGTACAAACACCATTAGCAAAACTTGTTTTCATGTGAATAACTAAGCTTGTTCCTAAACGTTTTCGTCGCCATCTCATCAGAGGATTACTGGCAAATCGAAACTAGCTCTAAACTCAATATATATACGCACAATGCAAGTAATAATTTAGACCCTACCTAGCGCGAGAAGATGAGAGCTGAAAGAAACAAAACATCAATCAACGATATCAGGTGACAACAGATGCGATAAATTCACCACTAGAAAGTAACCACAAACGAGAACTACTGATCTAAATTCAAAAACAATTTCAACGTAAACAAATTCTTTTTCTGCCTACACAAAATCGGCTTGGTGGTAAAAATGTAGATAGACTCCAATACACGCAGATACCTTTGACTACGTGAACGAGACCAAACAGAAAAGCAATCATCAGTATAACTAGAACGACAATCACTATTCTGAACAAGATGGTTTGCAACAGAAGATTCATACACCCTAACACCACTACTAGAACCAGTACATACTTTGGAATTACGTGACAATGAAACCGACCTGACATTCCTTGCCGCTACTGCCAATCCAGACGAGGCCGATGTAGATGTCAGTACCAAAGACACGTCCGTTACTGGCACTGCCTGCTGCGATGATGCTCCCTTTGACGTTTCAATGGCCGTTGGTGTTGATGAAGAGGAGGAGCAGCAGGCAGTGCCAGTAACGGACGTGTCTTTGGTACTGACATCTACATCGGCCTCGTCTGGATTGGCAGTAGCGGCAAGGAAGGGTGTATGAATCTTCTGTTGCAAACCATCTTGTTCAGAATAGTGATTGTCGTTCTAGTTATACTGATGATTGCTTTTCTGTTTGGTCTCGTTCACGTAGTCAAAGGTATCTGCGTGTATTGGAGTCTATCTACATTTTTACCACCAAGCCGATTTTGTGTAGGCAGAAAAAGAATTTGTTTACGTTGAAATTGTTTGTGAATTTAGATCAGTAGTTCTCGTTTGTGGTTACTTTCTAGTGGTGAATTTATCGCATCTGTTGTCACCTGATATCGTTGATTGATGTTATGTTTCTTTCAGCTCTCATCTTCTCGCGCTAGGTAGGGTCTAAATTATTACTTGCATTGTGCGTATATATATTGAGTTTAGAGCTAGTTTTGATTTGCCAGTAATCCTCTGATGAGATGGCGACGAAAACGTTTAGGAACAAGCTTAGTTATTTACATGAAAACAAGTTTTGCTAATGGTGTTTGTACTGAGTGCGCAGCTTACTCTATTTATTGCGTTGATTACATTTTTATCTCCACGTAAGCTTTTCAAAACAAGTAGTTTATTTTTTTATCACATTGCACATACCTACGGAAGAAGGGGAAACTCTAAATACTTTGCCAAAGATTTCGCCTCGTTTCAGGTATTGTTTTGCTACCACCAGTACCGACAACTGTCAGTGAAGACTGTGGACAGTGATCCCAGAGGGTATTTCATAGACTAGCCTTACCTAGGTCAGAGGAAACCTTACTTCTCAACTTAAACTTCCAAAAAACGGTCTCTTCACTGCGATTCAAGTTCAAATTTACATTAGGCCAAAGTTTCGGGCATGGCCCATCGTCAGAACCAGAAAAACAGGAAATTGGAATTAATCTTAGTACGCCGGAACAGAGTTCTAAAATGTATTTTTAAAAGCCAAATTTAACTTTTATCTTCCCATTGTTCTCATATGGGAACAAGAATAAGGCCCAAACAGTGATGACATAAATTACCCCGAAATCGACGAATTGAGAACACTGGACAAAGTTTGTTTCTTGCTGTTACACTCAGCTTACAGGTGCTATAACTAGGAAGACATCACACATTCTTATCGAAGTAAAGCACTTCAAGCTGAGAATGAAATCTAGATTAGAATTGCTTCTTTCAATATAATCAACCAGAGATATTTTATTTATACAAATAGCCAACAGATGTCCCAAAGAATTAATGTATAACCATTACAAAAATTGAAGAAAGTGTTTCCAGAGTTTAGACTTACCTAGGAGCAGAGACTTGCAACTGGTGGTGTCGGGGTGCAACTACAGTTTGCAGGGGAAAGGGATACCTGAGCTCGCCTGGCGTTTTCAAGATACTGCTAGTGAACTGATGGTTAGCAAGATCGAGAACACTGATTTATACCTTCATACTACTACTACCGTACTGGCAAAATATGTTGCGCGTAACGCGTAACGCAGGGGGGTGCGTCGTAACGCGCGACCAGGCTAGTGCGACACATTTTCGTTGCGTTCGTAACGCGCGTCCGGCGGGGTGCGGCGATCTTTTCATTGCAAAAAAGGCTGAAAACTGTGAAAGCACGTGTACCGCGTGGTGAAAAGTTCAAAACTGGACGCAGCAGGAAGTCCTGCAATAGCAAAAAAGGACTGCGGCAATATAGAAACCTGCGCATCGGCTACTGTGCGACTTTGCATGTAACGCCCTGCGTGCGGTAAACATGTGCCAATGTAACGCTTCATGGCCTCACTGCGACCATGTATATTGCCAGTACGGTAATACTACTACTGAGTAGTGTACTGTGTAGTGAAAGGAGCGGTGCTCTGACGTGGCATCTCTGATACGTGAGAGCTCAGCTCTAATCTTTACGGTAGCCGAATGTTGAGTTGTCTCTCAGAACTTACAGAAGAAGGTCGCAATGCATCCACGCATCGTTATTAACGTTTATTACTGCCATTGCTGACTGTTCATTGATCCACTAAGCTCTTAGTGTTCCAGCAGAAACCCACGTATTCGACACAGCTAGACGTGGGCAGCAGACAGTGAGCTTGTATTGGTAATAATTATCGCAATCATCTCTGCACGGCTAGCAGTGTTCAGAGCTAGCTGCATGCTACAAACTTCATGATGTACACACGCACATGTAGCTGGCTAATAGTATTATTATTACTGTGTATTGATCACACGCACAACCGGTAACCGCCACTCCATGTCAAGATGGCCACGTACGTGTGCACTGTCTGTACTTCAAGTTCAAGTACTTGCCGAACTCATTCCCCACTTACGTACACCTAGTAGGCTAGTACCTATTGGTATTACGTGATCGTCAAAATATTCGTAGTAGTAGGTATTGAAGATGCCAACAAAGAATTTAAAGATTCGTCATTGGCTGCATTGCAGGCACTGACTTTATTCTTCGCAAATGTACTGACTACTGTACCATGATTAAGTCATGTACATTTCGCTGCCCACTGTTCAGTGTAGTTCACAGGACTAGGGCTGCGCAACGTTCGGCGCGTACTTGAGTGACGCGACTTGATTTCATTGCATGCACGGTACTGGAGGACAGTACACAGCTAGCTACGGACTACAGTCACGCCCTGCTACTTGAACATACTGAACTGACGTAGTCAAATCACTTCACAGGGCGGCGCACGCATCATGCAGCAATCTTGATCTACTCCGCGAATGACCCGGCATCAACGAAAGACTGATGCCCCAATACAAGTTTTTTTTGCGAATGTCATTGGTTGCATGCACTGACCCTATTATTATAATTATTATTATAATGTATGTTCGCGTTGATGTCAACAATGTTCACATCTTCGCATATGCCAGAACCAAACGATCAGCTGTATGATACTGTAGAAGCAAGAATGCATTTTAACGGTACAACACAACGGACAATATACTTCACTATGGTGATTGCCAGCATGGTCGGTGACTACCGAAACCTATGCGGGGAAGTAATAGTCATGATGGAGTGGTAGATGCCAGCATACTGTGGCCTTCCTCAATATAGAGCAGGGCAAAAGTCTCTCCACTCCTCGCGACTAGCTGCGGTAGATCGAAGGCTGTCTAGGTCCGCTGCTGTCTTTAATTTGGCCATGTTCTTCTTCTCCAAGTCCTTGGACAGGGTTGTGACCAACGTTGTTCTTGGTCGCCCTCGGAACGACCCTTCTCGACATACAAAGTATGCCTTCATTGCTATCACTGCCGGGGTATCGCCAGGAAGCCGCAGGACATGGCCCATCGGTCTCCATCGGGCACGCTTGACCGTTGCGCTGATTGGTTCCGCACCACAGCGGGAGTAAACGTTGATGTTGGAGATGCGCTGTGGCCAACGGACGCCAATCAGGGACCTCAGCTGCCTTCTGTGGAAGGAATCGAGCCCCTCCTCAGTTGCTGCTGTCAAGCCCCAAGTGCCACAGTTGTACAGCAAAATTGGGACGATCAGGGTATTGTACAGACGGAGCCGAACCCGCTCGCTGATCTGTTTGCTGCGACGCCAGAGAGAGAACATGGACTGATATGCTGCTGATGCCAGCTGCTTTCTCCGGATCACGTCTTGTTCGTCGCCGATGAAAGAGCCCAGCTTTCTTGTCGAGCGCCAATCTTCTGCTATACGGTCCTTCTCCCGGCGAAATGTTGTCCTCTCTGTCTTGTCATGGTTGACGCGTAAATGCCATTCACCCAGTACCTCCGCTGCAATGGGTTCGATATCCGTCAGCCACTGCCTCGAACTACTTATGAAGTCGGTATCATCTGCGTAGATCACTTCTGGGGGTAGGTGTTGGTCCTGTAGTGGACGGGGAGGTGCTGCGGCTCTGAAATCACGAAGAGCTGAATCTAGATATACAACAAAGAGGACTGGTGATAGTGCATCACCTTGTGGTGTTCCCACGTTGGTGTTGAAGAGCGATGACATATCGGTGCTTAAGCGGATGCGTAGGGTAGTGTTGCATAGAAGCACGCGGATGAGTCGGATGTTGACTCTATTCGTCATTTTATTTTTTTACTTAGTCCACTATGCTCCCGAAAGAATGCGGAAGGTGGTGGCGGGCCCTGCTGCTCAGCCGCCCTTATATCGCTAACCCGCGCTAAAACTCTCTCTTTCCACCGCCTATCACTGTTCAACACAGCCGCAGCCATCTACCGCTACTCGAGCAAAGTACAATCACATAACTAGTCGTTGCGGGTGCAGCGAACGTGTCATTCGTTCTCTGCTCCCCGTTTGACGTGGAATCGAAGAAGAGCTAATGGACGAAGGCGTTATCTCATCACCATGTTGTCTGGGTTTAAGGGCAACTGCTCTGGCAGCGATGTCGACTGAGTTTTTTCCGATAGACTCAGCTCGGGCTGCATGGTGCGTGAAGTCAAAAAGTCAGAAGAAAAAAACCATACTATCTAGTATCTACATTTACACAAACAAGCAATACCAACTTCAGGGTGTCGAGCCCCCTCCCCACAGGCGCTCTCTAGATCAAGCATTGTCACAGATTCGAGGTGTTGGCCCCACCATATTGACTACCAATGAACGTTTCACACAATTGCTCGAATAAATTCACAACTTAAAATTCTTCCCTGTTCTCCAGCGACTTTTACAGCTGTCTCAACTTACTTCATAGTGTTTTCACCATGGCTATTGACCTCAGCACTAGTATTTCACCATAACCTTAATTACAGAGGTTTCGGGAGCCAGTCAAAGCACTCTAGTGACTCTGAAAGGCACATTAAACTGCGAATTAGTCACTGCCATTGTTGCTGCTTATAGCCCATCTGTAGGTCACACTCGTCCCGGCTCAAGTCCCAATCTAAAATTCATAACCACCCGGTCCTTGTCGGTGAATGAAGGTGCACACATAATTTCTATTACTCGTATTAGACGGCTGCTTTGAGAGCATCCTGGAAGCAAGGTGATCCTAGATGATCGGTTGTTGAAATTGCATTTCACCTGTGGATGACGTCCTGGTACGTGTACTTCATGCATTACGCTATGCTTCTATGTGGTGTGTTCGATCAGTACCTATGCCCCGTGACCTTACTGCGATTGAAAACAAATAAATTTTCACCCGGGAAATGCAAAATGACCGAAGCCCTTTCATATGCTACACCCGGATGACGTGCATTGGAAGACTACAGCAAAGTGTCAGAGTTTTCATTAAAAAATATTCTTTTGTACTCTCTTTCTCAATCTTGTGTGCAGCCACACCATACGTGCCCCCACCCCTAACACACCTCAGTCACATGCACACCCACATACACACGCACACAGCAACAACAAACAGCCTCTGCGGGGACAGCAGCAACAGCAAGAAGAAAAAGAATGTAGCAAAGTGTCAGAGTTTTCATTAAAAAATATTTCCAGAATTATGAAAAAGAAAGCAGCAATAAGCTATGAAAACTTGAAAAGACATGGATTGGTTTACCAGAGACAAGGTCCATGGCTTGCGTGTAGCTATACAGAATACCTGAAACAATGTTTTATTACAGGAAAGTGAACAGTAACAAGGACCCTAAACGGAGAAAAATCGAAATTGACATTACTGAACCGGTCGGAATGTTTACAGAATTTGGTGTTGTTCGTACAGTTACCAATGCTAGCAGTTTTTCAAACCTAGCATTCATATTACAGCTAGTTCCATAATACAGAGTCACCCTGAAAAAGGACAGCGGTTAACAAAAAAGGTGACGAAATGAAAAATTCACACATATTAAATTTTAGCAATGCATCCGTCCAGAAATCTTGACAATGGGGGCACAAAACTGCACTGGCTGTTGTGATACTGGCACTCAGCTGCTCCGATATTCTCCTCATCCCTTCTTCTTCCTGACGCGGCTTCGAGTCATTTCGTAGCCAACAACTTGCCATAGCCCTCCATGGCTTTGAACAATTCGTCTGCTGTCCATTCTGTTCTGGAATGTGATCCTTGTGAGGCAGGTTGTAGGTAACTTCCCAAATGTAGGTAGAGAGTTGCACAATCAGGGATACTGGACTTTGGCAATCCCTTCAAGAACTCTTCATACTCCATGACAGCCATGAAATAATCCTCGACATGAACCGTCCGCATTCTTCCCATTATCAGGAGCTTGAGAACGGAATGTTTGGTTGCGAGCTTGCCGATGGCGTATATCCAATTTCTAGTCATCATCACATCATCTTCTTGATCAAAATTCCTCACATCGACGAAATCCCAATGAACGAAAGGATTATACGTCCATACATACGTGTTTGGAATCTGCAGACATTGCACATAAAGGTATGCCCATAACCATGCTGTGCCCAGGGAGGTGAATACACTTTTGTCGTGCTTTGCAATGCTGTAAAAACATTTTGCAATGTCAACAAGCCTTCTCGATCGGTACACATAGGGCAAGTATGATTCTAGCGTTGAGATATCGCCGTGCAAATGTTCGATCATGGCTTCTTGGTTCTCTTCAATAGAGCCACACCTTTCTAGAAGCAAAGAAACCAAATCTTCTATTCTATATGCATCCGTGTTCATGCCTTCGTCTGAATCCAATGAATCTGGCCCAAACAACTTCCGCGAAACGTTTGGAAGAATTTCACACGCTTCATCTACAGATAAGAAGTCGACTTTCACCAGTTCACTCTGCAAACAAGAGAAAGTCCAGCTTGTGATCTGACCCGCAGTTGGAGGTGCCATCAACGCCAGAGTCGATAATTGCTTTAGCAATGTATCCTTTTGGTCGAAAACCCGGCGATTAGCCCTTTCGACAAGCAAATCATTTATCCACTCCCACGGGCTATGATGCATACTAGCCACACTGTCTGCTATGTAGAGAATTCGTGCAGCTCGAATATACGACATTTCCAAGTTAGGACTGAGATGATACCGCCTCTGCATTGCATGGAAACACATGACAATGACAAATACAGAAAATATGCATGACTTCATTAGTTTCAGGTAGTTGCAAACAGAATAGATATGAAGATCAAAAGCTGTCACCACCAGGTCTTGAACCAGGGACGTAAAATGTACATATACGTACATACATGTTTCTGAACATTCAAGCGATGCCGACACGTGAATATTATTATAATAATATTTCAATATATTTTTAGGAAACAAGAGGCCAAATGCCACGTACTTCTCTTTTTTCTCCGAAACTCAACACTTGCAAGCCAGATATGAAAGAAAGAAAAAATCATCAGTCACACCACCGGGACTCGAACCAGGGACCTTGCTATTCGCGAGCAATGCTCTAACAAACTGAGCTAGAGCTGCATGAGGCCTCTAATTTCCTAAAAACTTTGAAACTCTCCGTGAAGTCCAAACTTGAAATTGCAATATTTCAATATAACTAATAATAATAGTAGGGGGAGCTTTGCGAAAACGAATTATACAAACCGAAAGCCAAACTCCTACAGTATGCGTACGAGTTTAGCTTTCGGCTTGTGCAATTCGTTTTGAAAACTCTTCCCCCTTCTTTACTTGTCTTTGAGAATAATATTAGTACTTTGAAGTAGATGTAAATTTTCGAATTTACAATCCACTTGTTCACTCCAAGTGTATAAATCCTTTTGTAATTTCATAATTCTCTTTAATCACGAAATCCATTGATATTTGTAAGAAGAAACACGTTCTGGAATACTTAATTCGTCGCTCCGGTTGTGATATGAGTGCACACATAGTTTTATTCATTGCACTTGTTCATTCCTAAAGTTTGTACTCGGATGTTGAGCCAATGTAATCATGGATAAATAAAGGAAGGACTGAATGTTGTGAGTTATGACCAGGTAACTGTTCACCAAAGTGACTACATAATTTATACAGTCAGTAAGTGCAACAACAAAGGACAAAACCGACTTTGGAGGTAGTGCCAGGTCCGCGTTGAATATGTCAGTGCTGTTTTGGCTTGTTGTTGAACTTACTTACTCCGTTAACAAAAAAACTTCGTGATGGATTTTTGAGGGCCTGGTTTGCGCACAAATTGTTTTGAAATAAGTCGCGATTATTTTCTCGGCCTTGCCTGGCATGCCATGAGAGAGATACGATTCAAGGAAAGCGACCTTTCACAACAAGCCGAGCTGAATAGAAGGTTGCGCTGTGGCAACATTGCACATTGGTTCTCACCTGACATAGACGCTTAAACGTGTGCTCATTGAGCAGCAGCTTCTTAACATTCCTCGAAACTCCACACAGCCGAAAGATGTCCAGAATGGACAACATTGGCAATAATGTATCTTGCCACACATCAAAAGAAACACTGTCCAGTTCATGCAGAATTGGGCCCTGCTCCGTCACCTGGAGATCTTCAGATACATGTAGTGAGCTAGTTGCATCACTGTTTGCGGATTCTAGATGCAATTCTTCTTGCTGGAGTATATCATCACCAGTAAGAGAGTGATTAGCAGCAGCCATTAGCTCTGGCATAGCATATACATTCTCAGTAGTGATGTCATGTTGCGGCTTGGCTACCTCGGTTGCGTTATCGTCGGGAACGTCAGGCTTCTGATGGGCATCCATTGCCAATGTAAGATCCACAAAATTGCTGATTTCCATGAACAACTGCACACTCACCCAACGGACACAGGGCAATACAGAGGAGTACAGAATAACATCTACATGGATATGCAGCACATAGACAGTCACCAGCAAACGAACAAATAATTCGCTAAACAGATTACATATATATAAATACATAGCAGACTCAGCGGAGGACGTTCAGGTTGGTTGTAACTCTGAGTTTCATTCCGCTAGGCAATCATCAGACAACTGATACTCTGGTCTACCCAACAGTATGCTTATAAACACATAGGGCCACAAGCATAAACAAATTTAGCGCTAAATCTGGTGTGAGGTATGGGGAGAAAGCTGGCGCGGGCCAAGGCGCGACCGTGGAAGTGCCAGGAGGGTGGCGGGCAACAGGCAGGTGTGAGCATGAAAGCGCGGAAAGAGGCGATGGGGAGGCAGTGTACAGCAGATGTGTGGGGGGTGCCAGGAGGGTGGCGGGCAGTGGCCCAGTGAGATCACTACAAGTAGGGAGTCGTTTGGTGACGGGCAGGCGTGAGCAGAGTGGCATCGCCACTCTAATAAATACATGTACATGGATATGAATCGCCAATAGCATGTTCTTAACTATTGCTTATTGAAAACACGAGTACCTCTCCTAATTATTGCATGCATTATAATACTTTTAATATAGCTATGAATAGGATGAAGGCCGCAGACATCACGCAACTACGTTACTTGTTTGACATGTATTACTGTGTATTTTATAACAAAAATATGATTGAAAACCCAGAATCGATTTTCTCGTTCCTATCATCAGTGGGAAAAAACGGAACTAAGGATACAACCAAAGAAACTGAATTTAAGTACTGTAAATAGAAAGGTGTTAGAAATAACATCAAGATACAAGTGCAATAAAACCACTAGAGGAAACGCAAGAAAGGTAACAAGATTACATAACCAAAGGCGAGAAGGCACTGAACGAAGTGTCAACCTACGAATACAACTTCAGTGCAACAATGTGCTCTTTCTGCTTACACAAAACAGGCTTATGAATACGTATACAAACTGCCTCTAAGACTTTCAACTGTTGGACATAACGCGCACGACACAGTACAGAAAAATGAGAGTCATCATACACACCAAGACAGTCAGGACGAGATAACAAGTGTAGATACACAGCTGACTTCTTACGATCAACACATTCATCCGCCTCATCTCGCTCCTTCCCACCCGACTCCTCCTCGTCCATCTCCTCGTCCTCTTCCTCGTTCCGCTCGTCATCCTCACGATCATCATCACCACCATCATCTGCCTCGTCCTCTGTCTCCTCACCAACCGTTTCGTCATCCAATTCCTCTTCCATCCTCTGAACTCCAGCAGCACCACCGTCGCCCTTGCCACCACCAGAACCGCCACCGGCTCTTCTTGTGGCGGGGGCTGGGGTGGACCCACCTACACTCGCGCTGGCATCACCAACTCTCACACGAATTGCCACGCCGCCCACATTAATCCAGAGACCTCGGAGGGCAACAGCAAACTACTGCACAGAGATCTATGCCAGAAACGGCCAGGGACCGCGCGTTGTGGACAGTACCAACAGGAGGAGGGTCGAGCAGTATCATGAGTCAGTGAGTGAAGCGGATCTGGAGGAACAACTCCGCTCACGGGACGAGCGGCTAGCAAACGGGAGACAAGTGGTCTGTACTGAAACGGAGGATGGGAGGGATGATCAGAGGATGGAAGAGGAAGTGGATGACGAAACGGTTGGTGAGGAGACAGAGGACGAGGCAGATGATGGTGGTGATGATGATCGTGAGGATGACGAGCGGAACGAGGAAGAGGACGAGGCGATGGACGAGGAGGAGTCGGGTGGGAAGGAGCGAGATGAGGCGGATGAATGTGTTGATCGTAAGAAGTCAGCTGTGTATCTACACTTGTTATCTCGTCCTGACTGTCTTGGTGTGTATGATGACTCTCAATATTCTGTGTCGTGCGCGTTATGTCCAACAGTTGAAAGTCCTAGAGGCAGTTTGTATACGTACTCATAAGCCTGTTTTGTGTAAGCAGAACGAGCACATTGTTGCACTGAAGTTGTATTCGTAGGTTGACACTTCGTTCAGTGCCTTCTCGCCTTTGGTTATGTAATCTTGTTACCTTTCTTGCGTTTCCTCTAGTGGTTTTATTGCACTTGTATCTTGATGTTACTTCTAACACCTTTCTATTTACAGTACTTAAATTCAGTTTCTTTGGTTGTATCCTTAGTTCCGTTTTTTCCCACTGATGATAGGAACGAGAAAATCGATTCTGGGTTTTCAATAATATTTTTGTTATAAAATACACAGTAATACATGTCAAACAAGTAACGTAGTTGCGTGATGTCTGAGGCCTTCATCCTATTCATAGCTATATTAAAATTATTATCTCCACGTAGGTTATTATAATACTTTCTTTCAATAGAATCAACGAGACCGACAAATGTCCCAACTAATTAATAACAATTAAAAATTGAAGACATTGTTTCCAGGGTGTTGACAAAGACTTACCTAGGTCAGGAGCAGAGACTTGCACCTGGTGATGTCGGGGTGCAACTACAATTTCCAGGGGAAAAGGGATACCTGAGCTCACCTGGTGGTTTGAACTTGAAGACACTGCTAGTGAACTGATGGTTAGCAAGATCGAGAACACTGATTTATACCTTCATACTACTACTAATACTACTACTGAGTAGTGTACTGTGTAGTGAAAGGAGCGGTGCTCTGACGTGGCAGCTCTGAGACGTGACAGCTCAGCTCTAACCTATACTGTAGGCATAAAATGAGTTGTCTCTCAGAAGAAGGTCACAGTGCATCCACGTATCGCTATGAACGTTTAGTACTGCCATGGCTGACTGTTCATTGATCCACTTAGCTCTTAGTGTTCCAGCAGAAACCTACGTATTCGACACAGCTAGACGTGGGCAGCAGACAGCGAGCTTGTATTGGTAATAATTATCGCAATCATCTCTGCAATCATCTCTGCACGGCTAGCAGTCTGCAGAGCTGCATGCTACAGCCTCCATGATGTACACACGCACATTTAGCAGGCTGATTACTGTGCATTTGTCACACGCACAACCGCCACTCCATTTTACAATGGTCACGTGTACTTTACCTGCCGAACTGATCCCCGGCCGTGTACACCTCTTACGTAATAGTCATCGGCTGTAAAGCAGGCAGGCACTGACTCCAGTCTTGGCAAATGCCATTAGGAATAGAGTCATTATGTACATAATACACTGTCTATAGCTACTGTACAATGATTGTTATTTGGGTCATGTACATTTCGCAGCCCACTGTTTACAGGACTAGGGCTGCGCAACGCCCAGTCACTTACTGCTACTTGCGCATAATAAAATCACTTCACAGGTCGGCGAACGCGTCATGCAGCAATCGTGATCTACTCAGCGATTGACCCGGCATCGACAAAGGACTGATGCCCCAATACAAGTAAGTTTTTAGTGAATGTCATTGGTTGCATGCACTGACCCTATTCGTAATATTCAACCAGTGAAAATTTTGATGTAAAGAAGAGGTTGGTGCGACTTCGGCGAGAGTAGGGGAAGAGTGTGTTGCTCCCTACATGGGAACTCGCGGTTTTCCTGCCGAATTGAATCCTCACTTGAGTGACTCACGACTGCCATCAGAAGTCAATCGAACTGTCCACTCGGCAACCCTGCAAGAAAGCACCACTCCCTGCTCAAAACACAGTGTTCACCCCTCATCAGTTGAGCTTGAGTAGGCTGAGAATGATTGCGCCCGAAGAGCACCACTTATAGCTCTCCAGGCGCAAACATCACCAGGGATACAAAGTTTCAGAGACGCTCCGTTTCCAGCGCGACCTCGTGAACACCAGATGGCGGCGGGAGTCAGTGTCGCTCATGGAGGCGCTGAACAAGCGCTGAGGACAGTTGGCCATTTACAACGTTGTTGCCTCCAAACCATCTAATTCGCAAGCCCGCGCTGGGGACAACAATGTGATTCCTATGTTTGAATTCCAGCTCTGGTGTGTCCGTTGGACAAGTGGGACCGATTTTGTTCTTGAGCATTGACGCGTGTGTTCTTGGTTTGGCCTTGTGACGCGGGTTGGTTTTCAGAGCATTTGTTCTTGGTTTTCGATGGCAAGTGTAGTGTTCACATAATATGGACTGTTACACATGGAGGAAACTTTCCTTTACCCAGCGGAGAGGGCTCAATAAAATAATGAAACACAATATCTTGGAGCACTATTACACACAAGCGGAAGAAGTGTTCACAGACTTCTTCGGAACTCCGTATTTCTCGCACAATGCAATCACAGTCAACTTAAGGTGGCAGACTACCCAAAAATTCGCTTAAAAATCGAATTTGTAAATTCATATTGAGTGCTACGTCAGTTGAAAGAGCATGAATAGCTGCAAATTCTCTGAAAATTGTGTCCCTATCTGACCAGCCGTTCAAGAGTTATGGCCGAAAATGTGCCCTTGCAAGGAAAGATTTTTTTGTTGCATGCTGTCATTTGTTGGCAGCACTGTATTTGAATGTGAGCAGACCGTGCGCAACTTGTCGTATTATGGAAACACGCGAAAGTGTGCAGAATTTTTCCCCAAGTCCAAAAAAGTCCAAAAAATCACGTTAAAAAAACACGTATTGGGCCGCCGTGCAGCAGGACTTTTGCCAGCACCCTCGTGACGTTGCAGATATGTGGCTTGATTATTGTAGTTGACGTTGATTTGGTGACTTTGGCAAGTTTGAGTCGTGTCAAGAAGTCAGGTAGGATTCAGTACTAGGCAGTAGTGAAACGTGAGTGGCAGTCTTTGCCGGTTTCTGAGGGCATCCTGGATTTGGTGTGCAGCGCTGTGGAAATTGCTTGCTGTGGAGGTCCCAGCACTGGATGTTGTATCAAAGGTACGACCTCGTAGCACGTGCTAAACCTAAAAAAATTCAAAAATTGACTTGGGTCTGTGGGAGTCCGTGAGACAACGCCCACTCGTTCCGTTGTGACAGATTCCAGGGCCACGTTGAGGGGCCCTACCCCACCACCCATGGCTGCTTCTGGACTTGTTTTAGGTTTGGGTCCCGCGCACGGACAGAATGGGCACGAAAATGTGAAAAAATGTAAATGCATTTGTTTGGCTCCTGGGTGGCTCGCACACCGTGGCACTATGCCGGAAATTTCAGTTTTTCCGGCCTGGAAAGCCTGTCAGTGAGGCGCAAGAACTTGTAAATCATGTCCTGAGGGCCAGCATAGTGGCAGGAGTGTGTGGTCAAAATTTCACTCAAATCCACTGAGAAACACCAAAGTTACGGTCAATTGAATGCCATATGAAATTTATGGGTAGGCTGCCCCCTTAAAACGTTATTAGTGCAATTTGTCCACTATGATGTATAGTTTGATAATGCACACGTTGTGTAACAGGTAGCCGAGTGGTAGGCGCGATGCAATTAACACGAGTTATCTTTTATTATTATTCTCTTAGGTACACACCTAGGATATATTAGAAGTTAAAGAAGAATAATAATAAATGACTTTCTGTCCGGTGCACACCTAGAGGTTGACTACTTCTTCTTCGAGTTAGCTTTGTCGTTGCTATCTTATCTTACTCAAAACAGAAATGCGCAGCCGCTTTAATGCAGCAGACGCCGTGCACTTACATACGGAGATACGGAAGCTCAGACAATTGCTGCGACGCTGGAGCTGGACGACAGAATGGATGCAATGGCGAAGAAGGACGCATACATCACGCTGAAGGACCATAAAGACAACTTTTCCCGGTCCCTGCCATGCCGGCTCATTAATCCCTCAAAGAGTGAAATCGGCATAGTCTCGAAGTCTATACTGGATACCGCTCTAAAACAACTCCGTCCCCAGCTGCAGATTAATGCATGGAGGAACACGGCAGCGGTGATAGAGTGGTTCTCAAGAATACCAGAGAAAGAAAACTGCATATTCGTGTGCTTTGACATCGTAGATTTCTACCCCTCAATCTCCGAAGACCTCCTCCAGAGATCCGTCGAATTCGCCCGCCGCTACACGGACATCTCCCAGGAGGAGGGTGACATAATATTCCACGCCAGGCGATCTCTGCTGTTCGGCTTGGAGAGGCACTGGGTGAAGAGACACAACGAGCACTTTGACGTCACAATGGGGTGCTATGATGGGGCTGAGGTGTGTGAGCTTGTTGGAGCCTTCGCCCTCGCCATGATAGCGGACGTGTTCAACGGCCGAGACGTCGGGTTGTATCGCGACGACGGCCTGGCTGTGTTCAGGAATGCATCAGGACATGAAGCTGACCGAATAAGAAAGGAGATGACCAAAATATTCCAGAACCTCGGACTGAAGATAACGATACAGACAAACCTGAAGAGAGTCGACTTTCTGGACGTGACATTGGACCTGACCACCGGAAAGTACTGCCCTTACCGGAAACCGAACGACAAGCCGATGTACATCAACTGCCAGTCAAACCATCCACCTACAATCATCCAGAACCTACCTGCATCGATCAGCAGAAGACTAACAGATATTTCCAATGATGAAGACGTCTTCATAGATGCGACTCCGATCTACAGTGACGCGCTGAGGAAGAGTGGATACCGGGAGAACGTACAGTATTTTGACGAGCGTAAAACGGACGAGACAAAGAAGAAGAAGAAAAGGAATCGCCCTCGGAACATCATATGGTTCAACCCACCATTTAGCAAGAACGTCGCCACCAACGTTGGACATCGCTTCCTCCAGCTAGTAGCCAAACACTTCCCCAAAGGCTCAAGCCTCAACAAAATCTTCAACCGGAACTCTGTAAAGGTTAGCTACAGTTGCATGCAGAATATGGCCACTATCATCAAGCAACACAATAACACGATCCTACGACCCAAGAAACAAGCTAACGGAGGTGACAACGATACCAGGACTTGTAACTGTCGGGCGAAAGACTCGTGTCCACTGGACGGAGCGTGTCTAACGGAGAGTATCGTATATAAGGCAAGAGTCACCGCAGGTATGGAGAAGAAGGAATATACTGGATTAACAGCAACAACATTCAAACAACGCTACTATAACCACCAATCCTCATTCCGCCACAGACAACACGAGAAGGACACCCGCCTATCGCAGTACGTCTGGACCAAAAAGGATGTAGGGAAGGCATGCAGCATTCAATGGGCGGTACACCGCAGAGCAGCGGCCTACAGCAACAAAAGCAAAAGGTGCAACCTGTGCCTGGCGGAAAAATTGGCAATCGCGCAAGCACCCAAGCACCTCTCTCTAAACAAAAGGAGTGAGCTTGTGTCGAAGTGTCGCCATGAGAATAGATACTACCTTCGGAACTTTAAACCAGCTACAGCCATCACCTAATTAAGTAAGAGACACCAAGCTCCAGTGGTTGTCACCTTTCACCACTTGCTGTCATTCACGCTTTGCACTGCCGCTATTTACACTTTGCTTTGTGAGGATATAAACCAAAACTGATCCAGATTTCCAAATACTGTTTTCTGATGATCGCTTAGTGCGTGAAACTCTGAGTAAAAACACTTCCTCTGTCCTCCTATTGTTTGAACCAGCTCTACCACTCGGTATTGAGCACTCTCTTGGACAGCCTGGAACCTCTCTGTTTTACGGAGATACACTAAATATACATCAGGCAAAGCTCCGTATTAGTTCCGTACTACTTCCGTATTGGACGGGCAGGGATACTACACTTGTACGTCTACATGTATATTCACGCACAATCTATACTTTCCGCGCTAATAGCTTCCTCGCCCAAGTTGCCATACACACGACCATCATGGCAATATTTCTGTGCTGAAACAATACCCACAAGCTATCACCAAGCTATGCCTCTCTTGAGTTCCTATTTCCTTTTGTGCTTGTGACTTCTAGAGTTGCTTTATTGCATCGCGACCCCAGAACTCGCAGCGAGCACAGTGCTGCCAGTTGCCATGACCACCAGCTGCAACACCAGCTGCCTGCATCTACCCCGCTGGCACTGAAGCGCTCGTTCCCACACTGCAGCATCAGCGATTGGAATTCCCTCCCTGCCGCTCTCCTATCCCAGCCTCCCCACAGCAAGATAATGCAATCATTCAAAACGAATGTTTACCGCCATCTTCGCAGCACAAACTGGCTCTGGGAAGTCGATTCCCTCTGAATAGTATGATACTAAGACAGTTTCTCCCCCACAATCGCTCGTGTTAAGCCTTGGGTTTTTGCATCTTTCTTACCTGTACAGCTCTATCTTGTTCTTTTTTTCATTGTTTTTGGTGCGTGCTTTTGGCCGTGACGCCGAGACCTCAAGTCGGCAGAGTCATCAATGCCCCACCATCACTGCTGCGTCTTGGTGCAGCGCCTGCTCATTAGTTGTCACGTTTGTCCTAGTCTCTGTACCATTGTTTTTCCTTATTCTTTTCGAGCTGGCTATGTAAACATAGTAAACAAATCGTTCTCTGCTTCAAATATACCAATTGGATCCATTCTGTGCCCGTAAATGTCCATGAACAAGCCTTGCTATAGGTCGTATGATCTTGTACTGAAGGTTTTGGCACTCGAAGGATCTGGTAGAAGGGGCGTTACAACGAACTCTATGTACTATCGCATTATGTTGTAACCGGACCCGTACACAGTTGTATAGGCCATGTTTCGCCATTGGATTTCAGATTTCAATTTTTCTTACGGGGTTTATGTACTAATCGTCCTCGTTATAATGAGGGAGGACCTGAACCATACTTCGACTATGACAATTTAGATGGAAAATAAGCATAAGCATTAGCTAACAGCAGCAGTTTTACACGCCGATTGTTTTGCCGTAGACTAGTAGATAAGGCGGGCTCATCAGGTGTGCAAGGATGGACTCAGATGGAGAGCCAATAGTAAATTTATGGTGAAGAACAGCAAGTTAGTTGCAGAACGTCAGTAGTTATGGTCAGTTTTGTGCAATGATAACGCATGAGCTAATTACGAAGTAACTGGTGGTTTTAGTAGACCTTTTAGCGTAACTTGTAGTTTCTTGACCCTTTTCGTCACTATAGGTTCATACATTTTTCCAGCTGTGCTGCGATCCACAGTTAATTGGGAACTCGTGGCCTGGCACGAGGTTAACATGGATGCAGCTAATGGGATTTCGGTCTTTGACCACTTGGTTGTGGGTCTGATCTACTCACCTCCCAACGTTTAGGCGCTGCATCTGCGCCTTTGATCCTAGAGGGTGGTGGCGTTCCCACGGCGGATGCGGAAAACTCGGCTTCTAGCGGAGTCTCACGCGAACCGTGAATTTTTTTATTTTAAGTTCACGATTAGTTATCAAATTACGCCTGGGTCCAAATCCCCTCCAATTTACGGGTAACGTAGGAAGGTTATAATTCGCTCTCTCTTTCGCTCTCTCTCTCTCTCTCTCGCACAAACAAAAACTTCCATGAAAATTGAAAGTCAGATGATCGGTGGCCGGAATAGATGAAAAATTGGAAATTTCATTGATTTAACTTAAGCGGGCAATCACTCATCAAAACATCCCTGAGATAAAACAACGCAGGAGTAAGTACATTCTACCCTGGCATTGCAGACAGACGCATACCAGTGAACGTCTTCACAGAGTATGGACGAAGTAAGTTCGAATGCAGTGACATTATACTTGGGGACCTTGTTATGTTCTCGTGCACACCACTACTACTAGACAACAGGAACTATTTCTAGTTTGGTGACAAGATAATAGAAACTAATTATTTACATTCTCAAGTGGGGAAGAAGAGCAAGGAGAAGAACACATGAATTCAGAATATGGATGCGTGGATGCGTCCAATAGAGATATGACGTAATCACGTGAAGCAAGGCGTATAACGTAACAATACGCGTTATACGGGTGATAATAACTTGAAGTACATGCGCAATACATGAGTAGCTAGCATGATACATCAGACCTCATAATATGAGTTACTACTTGCATTGTGCGTATCTATATTGAGTTCTGAATTATTTTTGATTTGCCTGTAATCCTTCTGAAGAGATGGCCACGAAAACGTTCAAGGAACAAGTTATTATACATGAAAATAAGATTTACTAATGGTGTTTGTACTGAGTGCGCAGCTTACTCTAATCGTCGCGTTAATCACATTTCAATCTCCACATAGGCTTTTTAGTTATAATTATAAATACATAATAAGAATCAAACTGAACTGAACAAGTTAGCAAGTTAAACATAGTCATCGACAGATTGCAAGCGACCGACTTTGCAGAGCTTAGTTAATTTCTTTCCACGGAAGAAGGATTAATAAGAAGATAATAATCAGCTTTGCGGGTTCGTACTGGCAGCAAGTTCAGCGCCATACCGTTTCATGGCGCAAATCCAATCTGCGTTAGTCATCATCCTCGACCCTGGTGATGACCCAAGTATGTAGTTACCCAAGCCTCCATAAAGAGCATTAAGGCAGGGACGACTAGACAGTGACAAAGTTTTGCGGAACTTGTTGTACTCAAGAATAGCCGTGAAGTAATCCTCCACCTTCCATGTTCGTCGGTTGCTCTTAATGAAGAGATAGATCACCGAATGTCTTGTTGCGAGATGTGCAGTGGCAGCAATCCATTCTCGAGTTGCAAATGTGTCATCGCTTAACACGTCACTGTATCCATACTCCATATCAACATGATGGAAGGGATTATAGGTCCAAGTATGATCTAAGTGCTGTGTGAGAAGTGCGATCAAATGCGTATCTTTTAGGGATAAGAGTAGTGTTGCATCTTGCTTTGCGACGATGTAAAACCCTTTCGCAAGTTCCACCAGCCTGCAAGAGCGGTGCGTGTAGGACAAGTATGGGATCATCTCTGAAAGATCCTTTTCTATATCCATAATGATAGCACTTCGGTAATGTTCAATGGAGCTGCAACTCTCGGACGACAAATCCGCTAAGTATTTAAGGTGGCAGACTACCCAAAAATTCGCTGAAAAATCGAATTTGTAAATTCATATTGAGTGCTACGTCAGTTGAAAGAGCATGAATAGCTGCAAATTCTCTGAAAATTGTGTCCCTATCTGACCAGCCGTTCAAGAGTTATGGCCGACAATGTGCCCTTGCAAGGAAAGATGTTTTTGTTGCATGCTGTCATTTGTTGGCAGCACTGTATTTGAATGTGAGCAGACCGTGCGCAATTTGTCGTATTATGGAAACACGCGAAGTGTGCAGAATTTTGCCCCAAGTCCAAAAAAGTCCAAAATTCACGTTAAAAAAACACGTATTGTGCTGCACGGCGGCGGGCGAAGCCCGCCGCCGTGCAGCAGGACTTTTGCCAGCACTCTCGTGACGTTGCAGATATGTGGCTTGATTATTGTAGTTGACGTTGATTTACAGTGCATTTCAAATCTATAGACGCGTAGGGTTTTTAAAATATTTCAAATTTGGCTGGAACTTTTTGAGAATAGTTTTCGGTATATTGCTCAGGATCGCTCCACAATTACTCTCATATAGTTTCTAAAGGATTGGATAACAGACGCCCAATTTGGAAAAATGTATGCACAAAGTGATCACAGATTTTATGTGGTATAGATGCTGGCATAACGGTTTTTGCCTAGGTACGCGTCTATAGTTTTGAAATGGACTGTAGTGACTTTGGCAAGTTTGAGTCGTGTCAAGAAGTCAGGTAGGATTCAGTACTAGGCAGTAGTGAAACGTGAGTGGCAGTCTTTGCCGGTTTCTGAGGGCATCCTGGATTTGGTGTGCAGCGCTGTGGAAATTGCTTGCTGTGGAGGTCCCAGCACTGGATGTTGTATCAAAGGTACGACCTCGTAGCACGTGCTAAACCTAAAAAAAATCAAAAATTGACTTGGGTCTGTGGGAGTCCGTGAGAGAACGCCCACTCGTTCCGTTGTGACAAATTCCAGGGCCACGTTGAGGGGCCCTACCCCACAACCCATGGCTGCTTCTGGACTTGTTTTAGGTTTGGATCCCGCGCACGGACAGAATGGGCACGAAAATGTGAAAAAAATGTAAATGCATTTTTTTGGCTCCTGGGTGGCTCGCACGCCGTAGCACTATGCCGGAAATTTGAGTTTTTCCGGCCTGGAAAGCCTGTCAGTGAGGCGCAAGAACTTGTAAATCATGTCCTGAGGGCCAGCATAGTGGCAGGAGTGTGTGGTCAAAATTTCACTCAAATCCACTGAGAAACACCAAAGTTACGGTCAATTGAATGCCATATGAAATTTATGGGTGATGTGCCCCCTTAAGTCTGTACCAACTCTCGCCAAAGTATGTAGCAGAGAAACATGTGACCTCATTGCACGTGTCTTTGATCGACGTCGCTGAAAGGTTCGGAAGGTAGGTAGAAGATTCCTCCGCGTTCAGGCACTGCTCTTGTGCAAATGACATCAACTGCCCAGTGCTTGTCCAGCTAGTAGGCGTATTCACGTTTTCAGGCAGACTCAGCACCAGGCTCGATAATTGCACAGTCAATCGCATTTTGCATTGGAAAACACGACGATCATAGCTACCGAACACGCAGTTTATGAAATCTCTCTTATGGCTATAATGCACGCTAGCTACCCTGGCATCGACGAAGGACTGATATGCACCAATACACGTTTTTAGCGAATGTCTTTGGTTGCATGCACTGATCCTATTCGTTATAATTATCGCTCACGCGCGCTACATTTTTCTCTCTTTCCACCGTCTATCACTGTTCAACCCAGCTGCAGCCATCTACGGCTACTCGAGAAAAATACAATCACGTTGCGGGAGCAGCTAACGACATACGTGTCATTCGCTCTCTGCTCCGCAATTGACGCGTTATTGAAGAAGAACTAATGAAGGATGGCATTATCTCATCACCGTGTTGTCCGGGTTCACGGGCAACCGCTCTGGCGGGTTTTCTGAGCAATGTGGACTGACTATTT
Organism: Sycon ciliatum; assembly: GCF_964019385.1. Taxonomy (NCBI): domain Eukaryota; kingdom Metazoa; phylum Porifera; class Calcarea; order Leucosolenida; family Sycettidae; genus Sycon; species Sycon ciliatum. The sequence continues at coordinate 13,225,460 of NC_088651.1, read as the reverse complement.
TCCGAAAGACTCAGCCTGGGCTGCATGGTGAGTGAAATCGAAGAGGTCAGAGGACAGAAAAACCAAAGTATCTACACCAACAAGCAATGCCAACTTCAGAGAATAGAACCCCCTCCCCGCAGGCACCCACTAGATCAAGCATTGTCACAGAGTCCAGGTGTTGGCCTCAAACATATTGACTACCATTGAACGTTTTCCACAACTTAAAATTCTTCCCTGTTCTCCAGCAACTTTTAAAGCAATCTGAACTTACTTTAGAGTACTTTGCACCACCGCTATTGACCTCAGCGCTAGTATCTCACTATAACTTCAATTATAGAGGTTTTTTGGGCCAGTTAAAGCATTCAAGTGACACTGTAAGGCACATTATACTGGGAATAAATCCCCGCCATAGTTACTGTTTATACTATTGCTGAACTTCCGGTCATCCTCCTCCGGCCCTAGTCCCAACCTAAAATTCTAACCATCTGGCCATTGTCTATGAAGGAAGGTGCAAACAAAATTTCTATTAGATGGCTGTTTTGAGAGCATCCTGGAAGGAAGGTGATCCTAGATGATCGGTTGTTGAAAGTACATTTCAACTGTGGTCGACGTACTGGTACGTGTAATTCATGCATTACGCTATGCTTCTATGTGGTGTGTTCGAATAGTACCCATGCCCGTGATCTTACTGCGATTGATAACAAATACCGTTTCACAATGGAAGGCAACGACCGAAGCCCTCTCATATGCTACTTCCGGATGACGTGCATTCCAAGAATCCCTAGACATCAGCAAAGTGGCAGAGTTTTCATTATAGAATATTTCCGGAACTGGATACAATGATGAAAAGGAAACCAGCTCTAAGCAATGAAAACGTGAAAAGACACGGATTGGTTTACCAGGAGCAAGGTCATTGGATTTCTTCTAGCGAAACAAAATTCATGAAAACAGGGTTATATTGCAGGGAAATGAACAAGTAACGAGGATCCTGAACAGAGAAAGATCGAAATTGAGATTACTTAAATTTAATTGGTCGGAATGTTTACAGAAGATGGTATTCGTACATTTACCAACGCTAACAGTTTTCAAAACTCGCATTCACAATGCAACTAGTTCCAGTAATACAGAGACACGCTGAAAATGACAGCTGTTCACAAAGGAAGTTTACAAAATGAAAAATTCACCAATCTTTAGCAATGCACCCGTCCAGAAATCATGACAATGGGGGCACAAAACTGCACTGGCTGTTGTGATACTGGCATTCTGCTGCTCATATTTCTCTCATTCGTTCTTCTTCATCACGCCGTTTCGAGACTTTTCGTAGCCAGCACCTTGCCATAATCCACCATGGCTTTGAACAATTCGTCTGCTGTCCATTCCTTCCTAGAATGTGTTCCTTGTAAGGCAGGTTGTAGGTAACTTCCCAAATGTAGGTAGAGAGTTGCACGATCAGGGATACTGGACTTTGGCAATCCCTTCAAGAAGTCTTCATACTCCATGACAGCCATGAAATAATCCTCGATAGGAACCGTCCGCATGCTTCCCATTATCAGGAGCTTGACAACAGAATGTTTGGTTGCGAACTGCCCGACGGCGTGTATCCAATGATTTGTTGAAATCGCAGCCTCGTGTTCAGCACACTTGTTCTTACTGACGAAATCCCAATGAACGAAGGGATTATACGTCCATCTAGGAATGATTCGCTCCAGACCATATTCACAAAAGTAGGGACATACCGTGCTCAGGGCTGCCAATAATCTTGTGTCGTGAATTGCAATACTGTAAAAACATTGTGCAACATCAACAAGCCTCCTGGAACGGTTCACGTAGGGTAAACATAATACCAGCTTTGGGATATCCTGTTGAAAATGTTCGATCATAGCTTCTTGGCACTCTTCAGTAGAGCCACATATATCTTGTAACCAGGTCGTCACGTCTTCTATTCTATACACATTCATGTCTGCATCTCCATCAGATGAGTCTGTCCTTTTGTCCTGAAACAACCCAGGCGAAAGGTTGGGAAGAATGTCACAAGCTTCAGCTACGAGGAATAAGTCTACATGGATCAGATCACTCTGTAAACAAGAGAAGGTCCAGCTTGTGAATTCACCGGTAGTTGGAGGCGCCATCAACGCCAGACTCCTTAATTGCTTGAGCAATATATACTTACGGTCGAAAACCCAGCGATTAGCTCTTTCGACAACGAAATCTTTTATGCTATCCCACAGGCTATGATGCAGGCTAGCCACACTGCCTGCTATGTAGAGAATTCGTGCAGCTCGAATATACGACATTTCCAAGTAAGGACTGAGATGATACCGCTTCTGCATGGGATGGAAGCACATAAAAATGACAAATACAGAAAATATCGTTGCATTCATTAGTTTCAGGGAGTTTCAAACAGGACAATTATGAAGAACAAAGGCTTTAACCACCAAATCTTAAACCAGGGACGTAAATTTACATGTAAGTAAATACATGGTTTTAAACATTCAAGCGATGCCGACGCGGATCCCTTGAATATTGTTTTTATATTTCAAAATTAATAATACATGTACACTTTCATCCTGCTGTAGTGTAGCATTTACAATCGACTTGTTCATTCCTGAAGTTTGAACTCGGATGTTGAGCCAATGTAATCATGGAAAATAAATGAAAAACTGAATGTGGTGATATGTGACCTACTGTTCACCAAAGTAACTAGATCATTATACAGTCAGGAAATGTAACAACAAAGGACAAAACCGACATTGGAGCTAGGGTCAGGTCCGCGATGCATTTTTCGGTGCTTTTGTGCCTTTTTGCTGACTTACTTCCTCTGTTAACAAAAAACTTCGTGATCGATTTTTTGAGGGACTGGTTTGCGCACAAACTATGGTGAAATGAGTCGCGATCATTTTCTCGGCCTTGCCTGGCATGTCATGAGAGAGGTACGATTCAAGAAAAGCGACCTTTCCCAACAAGCCGATAGGAATAGATGGTTGCGCTGTGGCAACATAGGTGATGACAGCCATTGCGAATTAAACTGAACATAGGAGTAAGGGATGATATTGGTTCATAAACCTGTACCGGTCTGTCTGTTTCAACAAGTTGTGAATGGCTCATTGTATATTTTGTCGAAGACTCTTTTAAGAGTTTAAACCTGTCACTGAGTAATGTTATTGAATTGACTTTCTGCGAGATAATTATATACAGCAACAGCCACCGCAGTCGACTGTGGACGCCGACACCGACACCAGCTGCTTGTGAGAACAGCTACATTCTCCAAAACACATGGTTGACAATGAAATGAAAATAGGTCGGAAACAGACAGTGCAAAAAAGAAAGAATCTTTGGCTTAGCAAGGAGCCTCTTTGCGATCTCCTTTTGTAATAGAACAATTTGAATAAAGTCTCAAAACAATACAAAAACATTGCACATTGGTACTCACCTGGCATAGATGCTTAAACGTGTACTCATTGAGCAGCAGCTTCTTAACATTCCTCGAAACTCCACACAGCTGAAAGATGTCCAGAATTGACAACATTGGCAATAATGTACCTTGCAACACATCAAATGAAACACTGTCCAGTTCATTCGGGATCGGGCCCTGCTCCATCACCTGCAGATATTCAGATACATGTTGTGATCTCGTTGCATCACTGTTTGCGGATTCTAGATGCAATTCCTCTTGCTGGAGTTTATCATCACCAGTAAGAGTTTGACTAGCAGCAGCCATTAGCTCTGGCATCGCATATGTATTCTCAGTAGTGATGTCATGTTGTGGCTTGGCTACCTCGGTTGCGTCATCGTCGCGAACGTCAGGCTTCTGATGGGCATCCATTGCCAATGTACGCTCCACAAAATTGCTGATTTCCCTGAACAACTGCACACCCAGCCAACGGACACAGAGCAGTACAGTTGAGGATAGAATAACATCTACATGTATATGCCGCACATAGACAGCCACCAGCAAACAAACCAATAATTCGCTAAACAGATAATGCATAGCGCAATAGATACATCTGGGAAAAACATGTACATGGTGTGAATCGGCAATAGCGTCACCTCAAATATTACTTATTGAAAACACGATTTTCTCTCCTAATTATTGCATGCATTATAATACTTTCTTTCAATAGAATTAACGAAACCAACAAATGTCCCAAATAATTAATAACCATTACAAATTGAAGACATTTTTTCCAGTGTGTTGACAGAGTTTAGACTTACCTAGGAGCAGAGACTTGCACCTGGTGTTGTCGGGGTGCAACTACAGTTTCCAGGGGAAAGGGATATCTGAGGTCGCCTGATGATTCGAAAACTGCAAGTGAACTGATGGTAAGCAAGATCGAGAACACTGATTTATACCTTCATACTACTACTAATACTACTGCTGAGTAGTGTACTGTGTAGTGAAGACCTGAGACGTGACAGCTCAGCTCTAACTATACCGTAGGCGTAAAATGAGTTGTCTCTCAGAAGAAGGTCACAGTACATCCACTTTGCGTTATCAACGTTTATTACTGCTATATGGCTGACTGTTGATCCACTAAGCTCTTAGTGGTACAGCAGAAACCTACGTATTCGACACAGATAGACGTGGGCAGCAGACAGTGAGCCTGTATTGGTAATAATTATCGCAATCATCTCTGCACGGCTAGCAGTGCGCAGAGCTGCACGCCACGGCCTCCATGATGTACACACGCACATTTAGCTGACTGATTACTTTGTCACACGCACAACCGCCACTGCATTTTAAAATGGTCACGTGTGCTTCTTTATTTGGCGCACTGATTCCCCGTGTACACCTAGTATTAGTATTACGTAATAGTCATCGACTGCAGTGCAAGCACTGACTCTATTCTTCGCAAATGACAGAGTCATTATGTACATAATACACCGTCTATAGCTACTGTACAATGATTGTCATTTGTGTCATGTACATTTCGCAGCCCACTGTTCACAGGACTAGGGACGCGCAACGCCCAGTCACGTACTGCTACTTGCGCATAATAAAATCACTTCACAGGTCGGCGAACGTGTCGTGCAGCAATCGTGATCTACTGAGCGATTGACCCGGCATCGACGAAGGACTGATGCCCCAATACAAGTAAGTATTTAATAATTAATTTTTAGTAAATGATTATGTCATTGGTTGCATGCACTGACCCTATTCGTTATATTATCGCTAACCCGCGCTACAACTCTCTCTCTTCCCATCACCTATCACTGTTCCACACAGCTGCAGCCATCCACCGCTACTCGATCAAAGAACAATCAAGTCGCGGGAGCAGCGAAAGTGTCATTCGTGCTCTGCTCCGCGTTTGACGCGGAATCGAAGAAGAACGTATTTATTTTTAAAAATATTTATTATTATTATTAAACCAGTGAAAATTATAATGTGAAGAAGAGGTTGGTGCGACTTCGGTGAGAGTAGGGGAAGAGTGTGTTGCTCCCTATATGGGAACTCGCGGTTTTCCTGCCGAGTTGAATCCTCACTTGAGTGACTCACGACTGCCATCCAGAGAACACCAGAAGTCCATCATATAGTTATAGCTCTCCAGGCGCAAACATCACCAGGGATACAAACTTGCAGAGACGCTTCGTTTCCAGCGCGACCTCGCGAACACCAGATAGCAGCGTGAGTCAGTGTCGCTCATGGAGGCGCTGAGGCAAGTTAGTTGGCCATTTACAACGTTGTTGCGTCCAAACCATCTATTTATAGCAATACAAACTGCTTTATGGCAGTTTTCTAAAAAAAGTTATTGTGTTCTAGTCCATGGACCCCGTCTAAAAATTAAGAAATTAACGAAATGTGATAACCGAAAATTAAAATTTCACACAAAACCTCACAATAATCACAACACTTGAAATGCTGCTTTCAACTCTTAACTTGTACTGCACCAACAATTGGCAACATGCATGTCATGCATGCATAGGAAAGAGGATCATGAGGGGAAAGGTCTTCTACATGTACAATGTAGCTTTTCATTCTGTGTGTGATTATTGTGAGGTTTTGTGTGAAATTTTAATTTTCGGCTATCACATTTCGTTAATTTCTTACTTTTTAGACGGGGTCCATGGACTAGAACACAATAACTTTTTTTAGAAAACTGCCATAAAGCAGTTTTTATTGCTATAATTTCTTTTTGTTTTTTCTGTCACCAATCAATGGAATGTCTTAGATCAATATGTAAATGATGGCCTTCACATCATATCAATACCGTATTATACGCATTGATGTGCAAGCCTTTTCTTGCAGAAAATGGCACTAGCATGTTCTTCTGCGGGGAAACATGGGAGTAGTGGTGGACCGTGGTGATACTTTTTTTATACGGAGGTCATTCTGTGCATGTTGCTGTAGCAGAATTTCATAAAATTGTCTTGCCTTTCAGATATTTCAGATTTCCCCACTCTCGATCAGATTTATTTGAGAAATGTAACCAGGTGCGTGTCACAGATGTTTTTGTTGATTCTGTGTTTATAATGGTTTATAATCATGGGTTATCGTGATAAGGTCATCCTGCATCATATTGCACTGAAATCGTTATCCTGTTGATGTCGATACAACTTTTTGAAGTAGTTCAATGACTTCAAACTGTTAGTCCACGATTGTCTAAAACAACACAGCAAAGGAGGAACAATAAACATGTATTAAAATGTAAACAAATACATTGCTGAATCCGACACCTCGTTCCAACAACTACACTGATCCTGAGGATAAAAGGGGCAAGGCTATGGTTGGAGGCACTGAGAGATAAACAAGGCACTCCATAATAATAAAATCTTACACATCTTTTGGTGAGTATGAATGATATCCAGTCTAACCTCTTTAGGACGAACACCAAGGGACCGATGGTATTTATTCTGTGAGTTTGTCTTAACCTATTTTATAACCAGTGAATACAATTATTTCTCCAATAGACATACAAATAGATTTCTTCTACAGCGAAAGATTGTAAGCCACACCAAATCATTGACTCGTCTCGTATGAAATAAATGAGTCACTGGAGAGGTTCTGCAAAACGAAAATGCGTACAAACTTTTGTTCTACGTCATGAAGTGCGAAACTTCGCACGAACTTTCGCAACTTTGGACGCGAAACTTGCAGGGAACGCGAAATGAACTGTCGTTCACACTTTCGTGAGATAGGATTAGGGCGTACGTGCGCTTGGACCGCGCAAACTACGAAAATGTGCAGAACGCAAAGTTCGTGCAAAAATTCGTACACACTTTCGCAAGGACTGTCGCGAAACTTCGTTCGAATTTTCGTTTTGCAGAACCTCTCTACTGAACGTTTCTTTAGCAACATGACGGCAACTGAAACAGGAACAGAGAAAGTACGATACATGTACAGCACATTCTTGCAGGTACTACAAACAGATTGCAGATCGTAATTCTTGCTTTGGCGGCACGAAACTTTATTTGGGGCAGTGCAATCTCGGTGGTACTCACAAATAATAAATCAAACAGCCCAGACTCGAGGAAACAAATCCAATCATACAAGTACGAGATCTTCACGAGACGAGACTGCACCCATTGGCTGTTTTCGTATGAAGCAAACAAGTTTACTGAACCTCTCCACAATGGAGATTTTCCCTGATACAATGTATGCGAATTTATTTTGCAAACTCGGTCAATGGGTCCTTGAGTCTTTCCCTCCAGATTGGGAATTGCCAACAATAGTATGCCACTGACCAGTGCCTTACTTGTAATGTACTAATGTACAACGAATATGAGTATTTCGACAACACATTTAACATAAGCCTTACCACACACACACACCACATCTAAAATCCTGCCAATGTTACAATACATTCACACAGCTACTGAAGAATGCAACATACTAGTTGATATCCAGCCCTGCCCTAGCTTCTCCTGCTTTTCAGTTCCCCTTTCATTCTTTTTCTTTCTCCCCTCTAGCTCTATTACCGCCATGGCTGGCTATCGCCCACATCACCATTTCATTGGCTAGTGCCACGTGATTGTGAATAAATAAAATAAATAAATAAGAAGGTGAACTCGCGTTCTTCGCACACTGTAGACAAGGGCAAAGAGATAAAAATGGATCTAAATCCGAATAAAATCAGCACACGTTTCCGTAAATGAAAGGGTGAGCAAAGGGAAATGAATCGAAGGAAACCGGTCAACTCAGAGATCACCTGTCATCGAGTACTCCGTAAAAGGAAAAGAGATCCTGTCAGCTTTTCCATTATTTATTGCATTCCGCCCAAAATCAGCACACTTTTCGTAAATGAAAGAGTCAGCACAAGCAATTGAATCAAAGGGAACTGGTCAACTCACCTGTCATTGAGTAATATTCCGCGAAAGGAGGTCTCAGCAGCGCCGGAACGAAATAAGCCAGGCTAGGAGACGAAATATCCGAAACAGCTCATACAAGAAGCAGTTCCAAAGGAGAAAGTTCCTCGCGCATGCACATCCAAACACGGACTGCACTGCAACACAATGTCTGCCGTGCACGTGCACAGCACGCGGCTACCACCCGTTGGTAGATCTAATACCGAGCACCTTACGTAGAGACTTACGTAGCCGAAGTGAAATACCGAGCACCTTACGTAGAAACTTACGTAGCATAGCGGTGTCGTTTTTCTTGCCATGTGAACACAATAATAGAAAAGCTGACAGGATCGCTTTTCTAAGTTCGCAAGCCCGCGCTGGGGACAACAATGTGAATCCTATGTTTGAATTCCAGCTCTGGTGTGTCCGTTGGCCAAGTGGGGCCGATTTTGTTTTTCAGCATTGGCGCGTGTGTTCTTCGTTTGGCCTTGTGACGCGGGTTGGTTTTGAGAGCACTTGTTCTTGGTTTTCGCTGGCAAGTGTAGTGTTCACATAATATGGACTGTTACACATGGAGGAAACTTTCCTTTACCCAGCGGAGAGGGCTCAATAAAATAATGCAACACAATATCTTGGAGCACTATTACACACTAACGGAAGAAGTGTTTACAGACTTCTTCGAAACTCCGACATTCTCGCACAATGCAATCACAGGCGACTTATAACGTTATCAGTGCAATTTGGCCAATATGAGGTATAGTTTGATAATGCACACCTTGCACGTCTACATATATATTCACGCACAATCTATACTTTCCGCGCTAATAGGTTCATCGCCCAAGTTGCCATCCACACGACCATCATGGCAATATTTCTGTGCTTTTTCAATACCCACAAGCTATCACCAAGCTATGCCTCTCATGAATTCCTTTTTACTTTTGTGCTTGTGCCTTCTAGAGTTGCATCTGTGCATCGCAACACCAGAACTCGCAGCGAGCACAGTGCTGTCAGTGGCCATGACCACCAGCTCCAACACCAGCTGCCTGCATCTACCCCGCCTGCACTGAAGCGCTCGTTCCCACACTGCAGCATCAGCGATTGGAATTCCCTCCCTGCCGCTCTCCTATCCCAGCCGCCCCACAGCAAGAGAATGCAATCATTCAAAACGAATGTTTTACCGCCATCTTCGCAGCACAAACTGGCTCTGGGAAGTCGATTCCCTATGAATAGTATGATACTAAGACAGTTTCTCCCCCACAATCGCTCGTGTTAAGCCTTGGGTTTTTGCATCTTTCTTACCTGTACAGCTCTATCTTGTTCTTTTTTCATTGTTTTTGGTGCGTGCAGGCAGGCATAGTGGGATGGTCTAAGACCATGATTGAGAAACAGAGGGTACCAGGTTCAAGTCCTGCTTTGAAGCGGAAGGATTTTTTCCAGCCGTGCTGCGACCCACAGTAAATTGGGAACTCGTGGCCTGGCACGAGGGAAACATGGATGCAGTGAATGGGATTTCGGTCTTTGACCACTTTGTGGTGGGTCTTATCTACTCACCTCCCACCGCTTAGGAGCTGCATCTGCGCCTTGATCCAAGAGGGTGGGGGCGTTCCTGCGGATGCGGAAAACTGGGCCTTTGGCCGAGCCTCACGCGAACCGTGAATTTTTTGTTTTTGTTTTTTTGGTGCGTGCTTTTGGCCGTGACGCCGAGACCTCAAGTCGCCAGAGTCATCAATGCCCCAAAATCACTGCTGCGTCTTGGTGCAGCGCCTGCTCATTAGTTGTCACGTTTGTCCTAGTCTCTGTACCATTGTTTTTCCTTATTCTTTTCGAGCTGGCTATGTGAACATAGTAAAAAAATCGTTCTCTGCTTCAAATATACCAATTGCATCCATTCTTTGCCCGTAAATGTCCATGAACAAGCTTTGCTATAGGTCGTATGATCTTGTACTGAAGGTTTTGGCACTCGAAGGATCTGGTAGAAGGGGCGTTACAACGAACTGTATGTACTATCGCATTATGTTGTAACCGGACCTGTACACAGTTGTATAGGCCACGTTTCGCCATTGGATTTCAGATTTAAATTTTTCTTACGGGGTTTATGTACTAATCGGCCTAGTTATAATGAGGGAGGACCTGTACCATACTTCGACTATCACAATTTAGATGGAAAATAAGCATCAGCTAAAAGCAGCAGTTTTACACGCCGATCGTTTTGCCGTAGACTAGTAGATAATGCCGGCTCATTATGTACTAATCGGCCTAGTTATAATGAGGGAGGACCTGTACCATACTTCGACTATCACAATTTAGATGGAAAATAAGCATCAGCTAAAAGCAGCAGTTTTACACGCCGATCGTTTTGCCGTAGACTAGTAGATAATGCCGGCTCATCAGGTGTGCAAGGATGGACTCAGATGGAGAGCCAATAGTAAATTTATGGTGAAGAACAGCAAGTTAGTTGCAGAACGTCAGTAGTTATGGTCAGTTTTGTGCAATGATAACGCATGAGCTAATTACGAAGTAACTGGTGGTTTTAGTAGACCTTTTAGCGTAACTTGTAGTTTCTTGACCCTTTTCGTCACTATAGGTTCATACATTGTTCCAGCCGTGCTGCGACCCACAGTTAATTGGGAACTCGTGGCATGGCACGAGGTTAACATGGATGCAGCTAATAGGATTTCGGTCTTTGACCACTTGGTGGTGGGTCTGATCTACTCACCTCCCAACGTTTAGACGCTGCATCTGCGCCTTTGATCCTAGAGGGTGGTGGCGTTCCCACGGCGGATGCGGAAAACTCGGCTTCTAGCGGAGTCTCACGCGAACCGTGAATTTTTTAATTTTAAGTTCATGAATAGTTATCAAATTACGCCTAGGTCCAAATCCCCTCCATTTTACGGGTAACGTAGGAAGGTTATAATTCGCTCTCTCTTTTGCTCTCTCTCTCTCTCTCTCTCGCACAAACAAAAACTTCCATGAAAATTGAAAGTCAGATGATCAGTGGCCGGAATAGATGAAAAAATTGGAAATTTCATTGATTTAACTTCAGCGGGCAATCACTCATCAAAACATCCCAGAGATAAAACAACGCAGGAGTAAGTACATTCTACCCTGGCATTGCAGACAGACGCATACCAGTGAACGTCTACACAGAGTATGCACGAAGTAAGTTCGAATGCAGTGACATTATACTTGGGGACCTTGTTATGTTCTCGTGCACACCACTACTACTAGACAACAGGAACTATTTCTAGTTTGGTGACAAGGTAATATAAACTAATTATTTACATTCTCAAGTGAGGAAGAAGAGCAAGGAGAAGAACACATGAATCCAGAATATGGATGCGTGGATGCGTCCAATAGAGACAAGACGTAATCACGTGAAGCAAGGCGTATAACGTAACAATACGCGTTATACGGGTGATAATAACTTGAAGTACATGCGCAATACATGAGTAGCTAGCATGATAGATCAGACCTCATAATATGAGTTACTAGTTGCATTGTGCGTATCTATATTGAGTTCTGAATTACTTTTGATTTGCCAGTAATCCTTCTGAAGAGATGGCCACGAAAACGTTCAAGGAACAAGTTATTATACATGAAAACAAGATTTACTAATGGTGTTTGTACTGAGTGCGCAGCTTACTCCAATCGTTGCGTTAATCGCATTTCAATCGCCAAATAGGCTTTTTAGTTATAATTATAAATACATAATAAGAATCAAACTGAACTGAACAAGTTAGCAAGTTAAACATAGTCATCAACAGATCGCAAGCGACCGACTTTGCAGAGCTTAGTTGGGCGAATGGGTAATTTCTTTCCACGGAAGAACGATTAATAAGAAGATAATAATCAGCTTTGCGGGTTCGTACTGGCAGCAAGTTCAGCGCCATACCGTTTCATGGCGCAAATCCAATCTGCGTTAGTCATCATCCTCGACCCTGGTGATGACCCAAGTATGTAGTTACCCAAGCCTCCATAAAGAGCATTAAGGCAGGGACGACTAGACAGTGACAAAGTTTTGCGGAACTTGTTGTACTCAAGAATAGCCGTGAAGTAATCCTCCACCTTCCATGTTCGTCGGTTGCTCTTAATGAAGAGATAGATCACCGAATGTCTTGTTGCGAGATGTGCAGTGGCAGCAATCCATTCTCGAGTTGCAAATGTGTCATCGCTTAACACGTCACTGTATCCATACTCCATATCAACATGAAGGAAGGGATTATAGGTCCAAGTATGATCTAAGTGCTTTGTGAGAAGTGCGATCAAATGCGCATCTTTTAGGGATAAGAGTAGTGTTGCATCTTGCTTTGCGACGCTGTAAAACCCTTTCGCAAGTTCCACCAGCCTGCAAGATTGGTGCGTGTAGGACAAGTATGGGATCATCTCTGAAAGATCCTTTTCTATATCCTTAATGATAGCAATTTGGTAATGTTCAATGGAGCTGCAACTCTCGGACGACAATTCCGCTAAGTCTTTAAGTCTGTACCAACTCTCGCCAAAGTATGTAGCAGAGAAACATGTGACCTCATTGCACGTGTCTTTGATCGACGTCGCTGAAAGGTTCGGAAGGTAGGTACAAGATTCCTCCGCGTTCAGGCACTGCTCTTGTGCAAGTGACATCAACTGCCCAGTGCTTGTCCAGCTAGTAGGCGTATTCACGTTTTCAGGCAGTCTCAGCACCAGGCTCGATAATTGCACAGTCAATCGCATTTTGCATTGGAAAACACGACGATCATAGCTACCGAACACGCAGTTTATGAAATCTCTCTTATGGCTATAATGCACGCTAGCTACCCTATTGGCTATGTAGATGACTTTGGAAATCTGTATGTAGGACATCTCCAAATACGGACTGATCTGATACCGGTGCTGTATGCATGGGACAACGAAACAATAACAAGACAGTAAAACATGACATAAAACGTGTATAATCACTGCTTATTTCATTTCAATAGAATTGAAACTACTTTCCCAAATAATATTTGAACAAGGGATCACTCAAAGAGTTGTGCTGCAATATCAAACCACACAATACTGTCAGCTTAGTAATACTCAAAAGGTCGATGGGTGAATTTGCATGGAAGCTGTGCATTCGTTTGGGAGTGGTGTGTATATTCAGTCCTGCAAGAACGATTATCAGATATCAATGCCACGGGGTAGGACATTTTGGATTCAGTCAAGCACTCTAGGGTCATTTGACGTAACATAGAGGGGAGCGCATGACCAAGAGCTAGAGTACTTAACCCTAACTTCGATGTTAGTGTCAATACATAAGATCTTTTGTGCAATAATAACAACAGCAGAATTAAAATTAAACAACTAAACGCAGATTGAGTAAACCACACATTTATATAGCTGATGTGAAAAAGCGAAGTTTGGACCTTTCGTGTGTGTGGATAATATTATAGTGCATGTGTGAACGTTAGTTTGTGCTGGAATGATTGATGCGAACACTTCGATTCCTATCAAAACTCTAGGTTGGTATATTTTTGAAAAACAAGAAAGATTGGAACCTGTGTCGCAACGTTCACGTAGTTTCACGTGTTACTATGATCATCAGATTGCCTGATGATCGCAGTAATACGTGAAATTCAGAGTTGCGACACAGCTTCCAATCTGTCTTGTGTACAAGGCTCTGCCCTACATGGGTATTTAGCACTCTCCGGATCACTTGATTACGTATTTTTTTTAACAGAGGGTTTTGAAACAGACACACACATACACACATAGATGGCACATTAGTACTCACCTTACAAAGACGTCTGAACGTGTATTCGTTGTGCAGCAGCTTCCGAAAGTGACTGTTAACTCCACAAAGCTGAAATATGTCGGCAATTGACAACATGGCTAATAGACGGTCGCACCATACGTCAAAAGGGTCACTGCTCAGACCAAAATGCTCTTGGGTGATTGCGTGTTGTGCAATGGTGGCTAAACCTGTTGTACTGTCACCGAAGTGATCGGGTTTATGATGGCCATGCATTGTCAATGTTAGCTACCCTCTTTTCCTTCCTCTAAGGGATAAAACAAAAACAACAACACACACACTCACACACACACACACACACATACACACACACATATACACACACACACATAAATACAACACACACGATCACGGAATCAGGCTCATTATTATTAGTATTACTATTATACGCATTCAGGCGTTGAAGTGTAGCTGCAGTATGCTGCGTCCACAGCTTCGCTTGTGGAGAATGGCTCAGGTGAGAGGAGAGCGGAGAGAAAGCAACAAGGCAACCAACATCTATGAAATAGGTCATAATAGCATGAAGAGAACCAACCTACATATGCATGATTGCACAAGAACGGAGACTCAGGCTCATGCCCATCAAAAATACACTCGATCGTTCGGTAGTTAGGGTCTGCATAAGGAAACATGAATCGTTCGCATCATTTGAACGTGCACACAACAGTGGTTTAACTTCTGCTATGATTTCAATTTCATCATCCTCGGGTCTTCCCTTGCAGGCTCTCATGCAGCACACGATAGAGTTGGATTGAGAGACATCATTCACAATTCTCTCGCTGATTAATGCCTCTACGATCACCTTGTGATTATGAGTTATACATACATACATATATACATACAGGCAACCAGAAACAAAACAATTTTTGTAAAGCATGAACTAAGCACAGGAATGTACGTGTGTAGGCACTATTCAGTCTCACCTGGCTGAAAGGAGAAGGGATTTGGAAGAGCACGAGAAAGCGGACGACTTTCTAGGATGAAAAACCCGATCTACACAGCTGATCTCCAAGCCCTCAAATGGCTGCTTCAGAGCTCTAAAATAATAATACGTTTGTAGCGACAACAGACTTCTCGAATACTGAGCCGTGCGTGGTCAGAGGGTACTATCAGACTGCTCTCAGGAATGACTCCCAGTTCATGCAGCTCGTGATTAATGACATAACTATTATGACTACTAGCTGTTGGTGTACCACGCAGACGGCGAGTACGACAAGACCACTAACTCTTGTCGTCATCGCTGTCTGCGTGATACACACCAATTATTTATTTTACGAGTTGCATTTGTAAATAATAGTAAAAAATTAAATAAAAAACACCGATAGTTAGTGTAATAGGTAGCCGAGTGGTAGGCGCGGTGAAATCAACAATAATTACTTTTATTCTACTTTCAGGTACACACCTGAGATATAATCGTTCGTGAAAGAAGAAGCGGCAAAATAAATAACTTTCTCTCCGGTGCTCACCTAGAGGCTGAATCCTTATTCTTCGAGTTAGCTTTCATTGCTATCCAATCTAATCTAATCTTCTCTTTATCAAAACAGAAATGCGCAGCCGCTTTTATGCAGCAGACGACGTACGCTTACATACGGAGATACACTAAATATACATCAGGCAAAGCTCCGTATTAGTTCCGTACTGCTTCCGTATTGGTCGGGCAGGGATACTACACCCTCCCTTCCTACAGATAATCACGCCCTCGTGATTTTCCAAAAAAATAGTGAAGAGTTACGAACACAGCGTCAACCGGAAGATGGCAAATTATATCGGAAATGATAACGTTTAGAGTAGACAGAAGAAATGAACTGATAACAAATCATAAAGTAGAAGCACACCAGGTTCACACGACCTCACGGGGTCAAAAGGGGAAAGAACTGTCCTCCAAATAGGACCTGAAGCCACAGCACTCTTGCTGCACAACGCTGGCACAACCCGCCAGGAACATCGCAGTTCAAAAACCGAACTGAATACACTATAACTATAAGGGGCGTTGTCACACACATTGTCCCACGTTAGCTGGGTAAGCCGTGGCTCACCTTGATCAGACGCCTACCAAACTAAACTGGATTCACACACTCGCATAAAGGAAGACTGAAGAGAACAGGGAGACTGAAGGAAGACAGGAAAGAAAATGCCATACCTGGAATCAGCGTTAGTAACCACGGCGGCGGCTGGAGCTACGGCGGAGAGCAAGCCAGGTGTTATCTTCATCTTGGTTGAGCCGGTCACTCAGAGCGGCTAGCTCGGCGTCAGACAAATGACCTCCCTCCTCGTCTTGAATCGTGGTCTTCACATTGTCGATAGCATCGCTTTGCGCGACGTAAAGAGTGATGGTCTAGCCAGGAAGAGTGTTGACGAAAATCTGCATCCCACCACGGAGATGAAGTACCAAGTGAATAGTGGACTCCTGCTGAACGTTGTAGTCACTCAGGGTTCGGCCGTCTGCCAACGGCGTGCCGGCGAAAATCAAACGCTGCTGGTCTTGGGGAATACCCTCCTTGTCTTGGTCAGCAGCCTGCATGTCGTCCTCCTCATCAGCTTCGCCATCACCACCGGTAGTATACGTGTAGGTAGCGGGTCGCTTGGAATCGCCATTGGAGTCTCCAGTGGACGCCATGCGGAGGGAAGGGTGATCCACGCTTGCACCCTGACTGAGCTGCAGGCTAATAAGCAGTGCCAGGCCGAGGAAGACAAGAAACATGATTCTCATCTTGATTCGTCGCACGGAGCTGTAGCGGGTTGAGCCATCGGAGTCTGGGGTCGAATCACGTTGTTTTATTTAAAACTACACCGCTGCCACCAATGTAATAGGTAGCCGAGTGGTAGGCGCGGTGAAATCAACAATAATTACTTTTATTCTACTTTCAGGTACACACCTGAGATATAATCGTTCGTGAAAGAAGAAGCGGCAAAATAAATAACTTTCTCTCCGGTGCTCACCTAGAGGCTGAATCCTTATTCTTCGAGTTAGCTTTCATTGCTATCCAATCTAATCTAATCTTCTCTTTATCAAAACAGAAATGCGCAGCCGCTTTTATGCAGCAGACGACGTACGCTTACATACGGAGATACACTAAATATACATCAGGCAAAGCTCCGTATTAGTTCCGTACTGCTTCCGTATTGGTCGGGCAGGGATACTACATTAGTAGTGACAAGGAAGAGGCCAAAGCGGCCCACGGAGTCTGCTTCACTCTTTGCTGATTTGTTGTTGGGGAGGAGTTCTTCTTTCTCGTCGTGTTGGGCTGTTGTTCAGCAGGTGACGCTTCTTGGCGGCTTCATTAGAGTTTCTGCGACGGCAGGGATCACTCCAGTGATGTCTCAGTGCTGGAAGCGTAGCGAAAAGGTATAGGGAGGCTTTCCTGTGTACTTTCCTGAAACGAGGTTTGATTCGGCTAGTGTATGGCCGTTGGAGAGGTCGAAATTAAAATATTTACCCAAGTGACTTTTAGTGGATAACTATATTCAAGACCGCACGTCGGTGCTTGGGGACGTGTTGTAGCAAACTATGGTGGTGGTCTACCCGCATTTCAGGACGTAACCCTTGAAGATGGCCGTCGTAATGGCCGCTATTGGACAGCCTGAATTTATCAATTCGTTAAAGGGACTCTGCAAGTCGCCAATCGAAATTTGGATGGCTAAATATTACCAGGCAACTTGGATCGGTGTGCAAATATACATGTAGTTGGTTTGGCCGCGCGGCGTTGTTGTGAACAGGAGTGAACTCTCGTTCTTCCACCTTGTTTGAAGGTGTTTCAGTTTTTATCGATTGCTCAAATTTGGTCAATATTTAACTAAAGAACGGAGCGTTTCTGGACCAAACTATCATAGTGGGTGAATGAAGTCCACCCAGGGATAAAAGGAGCGAACTTTGAGCGAAATCGGAAATTTGTCCATGTCGGGTGTTGTTGGGCTTTGACAGACCTTGAACTTTATAAGAAGAAAGAGTGAATTTTCAATTTTACTCCACATAACTTGCTGCTAGCGCCAGTGGTGCCAGTATGACATACCGGCATGGTCGGCACCCATTCTTCATGTTGCCTGATGATTGCGAGAGCTTTAAACTTGAAGAACATGTAGCAGCAAACAAGCCTTGATTGTCCTTGTTCAAGTTGTTGTTCTGCTCGCTGCGTTTGCTATTATGTAGTGTACTTTGCTGGCAACATGACGTGTTATGGTTACGTGTGCCCTTAACAAACTTAACTGCTGCGATAAGACAAAAGGTGAGTCATGACAAATGTATCCGTGCATTAACCTGTCATCCGCACTTGTACTCACACACAGTTGCCTCCGACTACCAGGGAGGCAGCAGAGTGGTATGAAAGTATGGATCGGCTGCCACGCACACACATCACACGTTGCCTCATTAGCGACACGCTGGGACTCCTCTCCTAGCAAAGCACCTTTGACATACACCTGGTCCGTGGGTGTTTATACCACCCGTTGAAGACGGAACACTCCCTGGTAAAAGATGTGCTGCATATGACGCAAGCTCTGCTCTTACGTCAGCTTTATGGAATTCTCGTGACGGGTGCACGCAGCGGACACGGAGGAGGTGAGATTACAGGAGTGAGCACCCTTTTAAAAATAAACGTGCATTGCGGAAGCCGAAGTGGTGACAGGGGCATGGCACATATTACGGGGATCGGATATCACGAACGCACACTACACTGGTCCGGATTAGCGCTACATTGACCTATCACCGGATGAATGCCTAGCAAGGTCAGTTACACTCAGCAACACTGAGACCTACAAGTACATGAACACTTCAACACAAACGACACGTTAATAATCTCTCAAGGCGTACTGCCCTACTGGAACGTGAGTGCTCGCATTGATTTGATTATTTTGCTGTTGTAAAGGTCGTCACGTTTAGTGTCAGATTCAACGTACATGTAGCTACATGTGCTCGTACTACTCAGAGGTCCCAAGGTTACAAACATTCAGTTCACCATCTGCATATCAGCTGTCCTGATCATTGTTCTAGTAGTAGACATTCGTGTACCTGCTCAAGTTCCAATTTTCTCTCCCCTGGCAATAGGTAAAACTCAAATTAATTTTGTCTTCGCGCTAGAATCCATGTCAAAGTCTGTAGTGGCATTCTTGATGCCAAATATTTTATGATTTGCCCTTCTTTGTGCTGATATTATGGATACAGGAACCAGGAAAGTGTTACGATAATACGAGCGATTGATCTTATCGAAGTAAGTCAAGCTAGGGAAGTTAGTTGCTCGCAAACTCTATTAATATAATCGTTTGATTACATTTATTCTTGGGTGGAGCCAAAGCCAAAGGCCAAAGCATATCAAGGGGTTTTCTCCAGTAAAATAAAATGTTAATTCAATTGTATTAACGCCAGCTCCTGACTATGATACCCCTCAGAATTTCCCACTTTGCTCACCCTTATATTCAGGCTGCCCGTTTTGGAGCCATCAGGCCCCTGATGATCGTAGTACTACGTGAAACTCAGAGTTGTGACAAAGCTTCCACTCTTTCTTGCGCAATTCAATTGCAGATATGTCCTGTGTGGAGGAGAAATGAAG
Source organism: Sycon ciliatum (assembly GCF_964019385.1). Classification (NCBI taxonomy): domain Eukaryota; kingdom Metazoa; phylum Porifera; class Calcarea; order Leucosolenida; family Sycettidae; genus Sycon; species Sycon ciliatum. Next base: position 13,205,888 of record NC_088651.1, on the reverse strand, counting down.
TAAAGGTCATGTGATCGCTTTACTTAGAAAATGATACTTTAGTGTGGGGCGATAGAGCCATTAGTGTGAAGTCATTATGGGGAACGAGTTACTGAATTCACTATTGCCCGCCATGCGCCCGCCATGTGAAGAAGGCCAAAACATTGTCATAACGAAGTATACACCTTCTTGATTTCATTCTAAGCTTGAAGAGGTTTACTTTGATAAGAATGGGTGAGGTCTACCTAGTTATAGCCGCTGCAACTGCAATAAACAAACTTTGTCCAGTGTTCTCAATTCGTCCAGTTTGGGGTAAGTTATGTCATAACTGTTTGGGCCTTATTCTTGTTCCCATATGAGAACAATAGGAGGATAAAAGTTAAATTTGGCTTTTGAAAATATATTTAAGAACTCTGTTCCGGCATACCGCCAGTAGTTCCAAATTTCGAAAATTTGGTGTAATGTGTGAACTTGAATCGCAATTGAATAGACCGTTTTTGAACGTTGGAGTTGAGAAGTGAAGTTTCCTCTGACCTAGGTAAGGCTAGTCTATGAAATATCCTCTGGGATCGCTGTCCACAGTCCTCACTGATAGTTGTCGGTACTGGTGGTAGAAAAACAAAACCTAAAACGCTGCGAAATATGTTACAAGGTATTTTGATTAAAACTGATCCATCGACTTCACTGGCGTACCGCCTTGACTGGACATAACACCCCTCCCGATCTAATCTGCGTGTGTGTGTATGTGTGCGTGCGTGTGCGTGTGTGTGTGTGTATGTGTTCTTTGGTATGCCTTGCCTTGTGTGCTGATCCGTGTTGAAAAAGTCTCCACTGCCAGGATCTTATCTACGAGGAGTGATCAACATACCCTAGCAATGGATTCCCATTACCAAGCTGATCATTGTGATGATAACGCAAAAGTGGTAGCCAGAACTCAAAAATTATTTTTTGCAGTCCTAAGCAGTTTTGTAATTGCGTTACTGATTCATTTAGCATACCGTTTACAACATGCCAGATCATCACGTGACAATAGGGAAGCGTGCACAGATCAAGCAGTTTCTGGTATAGCCAGCTCCCGACATGAACCTGAAGATAGTTTCCAGCCAGGGGACCCAGTATCAGTCGAGTATGGGCTGGATAGTGTTCCTTTTGATGTCTGGCAAGCAACATTATTACCTATGCTGTCAGTTGCGGACATCCTTCAGCTTTTGGGCGCTAGCAGGCGACTCAGGGAGATACTGTTGAATGAATACACGTTCAAACGGATATGTCAGGTAACTAGTCACGTGCATTGTCTTTGTGATAAACTTCCTTTCAAGTGTAGTGCTCCAAGTGATTTCGAATGAGGCTTTTGAGTTGCAGCATTCCTTTAAAGTGTTTTAAAAGCAGGTACTCTCTCCTATCCGGACACGCCTTCGTTACGTTTGGGGTTAAGGCTGCATTCACACACGGTACAAAAATTCGCGTTTACACGACTGTACAAGCCAGTTGCAACGTCTGTGCATTCACACAGTCAAATGCAGTGCATGCCAATCACTGAAAAAGTGACCCGCGTGACCCATGGTGAAGAGCGGGAATTTTGATTTCTGTATAAGCTGAGCGCACCAGTACCGTGCGGCACTTGGCTCAATATTTCAAAAATACTATCTCTTGGTCCGCTAGCGCTAGTATGATCTCGGTGGAACGCCTCCACAACTGGTGTATTCCTCTGAGTATGCTAGAGTTGTGAACGATAGCGGCCGTGTATATCATTTCCTGATCACCTCCGGATAGCTGCTTTGCGCACAAATTCAGCTCATCTGCAATCCTCTTCCCGGCAACAGCGCTTTTCATCATACGATTCATAGTTCCACTTTATCGCTGGTATTTTCCCATAGTTTTATCAGCCGTAGCTCCACCTCTGCAGAAAAGACAACTCGAGGCATGGTGCCGGACTCTCCAAAAAAACTAACAAAAACTCTGCGCACTCGACACACCAAACCACTCGTTTCGACTTGCCTGAAATCTAAAAACCACTTTCAAAGCCGCCTTCAAAGCCGCTCTTGGATGGCTATGAATGTTGATGTGATTTTTCACTTTTCGCGCATGTTTCCATGCCCACTTCAAAGAACATGATGCTTGTATGCCGTTTTGGAGCTTGTGTGAATGCAGCCTAACGGGAACTGGTAACAGGTACATGGACGGTTTGAATATTCTGAGTCCCTTTTGCATACTTCGATGTTGTGATATAATGCCACAAGCAGTTGCATTCTTTGTTGTGTCATGTTCTCCCTTTTTGTCCTGTTTTGTGGCATACAGCATCGCTACCAGCTCAGTGTTGATTTGAACGTGGACTATATCTCAACAGCTAAACATCTCTTCATTGCACACAGTGTGGCTAGCCTGGATATGTTCGATGACGTCACTAATCGTTGCCAGTTATGCCGTCGACCTCAAAAACCTGACCCCAACTCTGCTATCCAACATAGCCTTAGAAGGCGATTGATTGTGCAGCTTTCAAGCTTAGCGTTGTTGCCGCCTAAAACATTTGGTCATGCTCCTGAATTGAGCTGTTTTGGTTCATTGATGGCACATCTAGAGGATCTATATCTGTCCGCCGAAGAAGCAAGTTCATTTCTCCCGAACCTTTCCTCCGATAATATCGGGAATGACTTGAACCCGCTCGGAATTGCTCTCTCATTTGAAGTGAGATTGTACAGACTAGCGGATGTGGTGAAGTGGTGGTTCCAGCGTTTCGAATCCATTGAAAAGTACCAGAAAGCCATCTTGAACAGAATAGAGCAAGAACTTGAAGAGGCGGTTTCACACATGCCTTGCGCAAACCTTTACAAAAGGCTTGTTGAGTTTTCTGAATGCTTTCACGCCGTTTCAAAGAGAAATGCACGCCTCTTGCCATCCCTGGCAAATGATGATCAGATCTTTAGTATCCCTCGGTTCCCTATTACCGGATGGGCCTATAACCCCTACTACATGGCGGAAAGCGTGTACGCGCTAAAAGGCCATCCGATTGGTGACATGTACGCCAGCGATTTATGGATTAATGCAACCAATAAGCTGGCAGACTATCATTCGGCTGTACTTTTCCTAATCAATGGATTGCTACGGACGTCGCGAGTAGAGGATTACTTTATCGCCATCATGGAGTACGAAGTGTACTGGGAAAGTCTTCCCAAGTCCAGTCGACCAAGTCGTGCAGCTCTACATATTGGATTGGGAAAGTATCTTCTCTCGTTGGAACAAGAATCGAATCTTCGCAAGGAACTGACCAACGTGGACCTATACAATGCAATGTTGCAGTTTGGCGATGAACTTGTTCAAAACGCATCCTCACGCCAATTGCCTAGGTTCTACACCGTACTTCTATCGGCTTTCGGTTCACATCTGTTTTTAAATAATACCTCAGCCTGAGAATCAAAACTGTAAGTGCTGAACCCACACATGTTTTCAGACCCCGTTTCACCATCCCTGGCATCTATGTTTTCGCTTTTTCTTCATCAGCACCGTATGTTATTCACCATCCATTTAAATTCAGTCAAACCTTGCTTAACCGCACACATCCGTTTTCCACGAAATTATCCGGACTCAGACGGAGAGCCATGGATTAGTTTAGAGAAAAGAAAAAGCACCAAGGACCTGTCTTTATGTTATCTCTATAACTTAGAACCATCCAAGTTGGGAGGCTATTGGAGTGCGCATCCGAGATGTGCTAGAGCTGTTAGCCAGGTAGTTGTAGAACTTCAGCACTGTCCGTCAGTGTCGTGCTGAAATGGAAATAGTTCTCCCCACGGCTCCCGCCACAGAGCAACGCAAACTATTGGTTGTGTCTCAATTCTTATTTTATAGCATAAAACAACGAGGGCGCAGGAGGAGAAATACAAAAAGACTAGACTGAAAACCACGACGGGAAAAGACACCCGAGAAAAGACACGAAGAAACAACAAAAGAACAAGCAGTAATAAAGCGACGACAATTCGGAACGACCAATCAGGGACTAATACGTACAGAACAAATGACCAAGACCAAGACAACCAGACCAGGGGCGAATCACACGTGACTCTCAATCCCAGATCAAACTAGCACTGCGCATGTACAGCATATGCTTGACAGTCACTCTCACACAGACGGAAGCAGATCCTCACACTCTGACAACACGTACTCTTGCATGCACCACATACCATAAACGTCGCACATCACACCATACTCGCATGTACGCTTAGACCATATATGACATCAGACACTGGACTCTACAAGACAAGAACCAAATACAACAAAATGCGTAAAACATAGTCGAACAGAAATCTGCAACAGTGGAATGTAATCGCATGGGCTGTTTGTTTAGTAGTAATTGGTGGTGTTTGTGGACATTATAGCGTAACTTGTAATTCCTTGGTCTTTTTTTCTTTACTAGAAATATCCGGGTAGGCGAGTTTTTTTTAACTTGGAAGGTTGTTATTTATTTATTTATTTTATTTTATTCCAAGCACTACATGGCTGGGGTAGCTAATGACCACTTTCCGCGCCTTCTTAGTATGTTCTGCTTCATATGCACTCAGGTTTCTGTTTACGCATTATTATAATTATAGTTGGAGTTGGTTGGAGAAGGTAACGCTTTTCCTCTCTCTCTTAGGAGAGAGACAGCTTTTATCAAACTGGCAGACCATCGCTGAGGAATAGGTCCAGCGCCTCCATGCTCCACTCCAGGCTGGCTTCCATGGATGATTTGACGCGGGTGGACAACATTAATGCGATTTGACGCGGGTGGATGTGGACACTGATGTGGATTTGTCATGGAGAGCCTGGAATCGTTGCTGAAGATTGACTTTCCATTAGAGCCAGTGGAGAAGGCCAAGGAGTCTGGACCACCACCACCACCCAGCTCCCTCACCATCACCGAATTCCTCGCAGGTCAGCTTGCGATGTCCTCACTGTTTTGTTTTCTCTGTTTCTTCTTCGTTCGTGATTTTTCATCTGTGTATGCTGGTTCTTTTTCCAGTTTCTCTTTTGTAAACCTCCCACTCGCTTCTCATTCTACCTAAGTGTACCCTACCCTTAGTCTTCTCCTTTCACGTCTTTCCCTCGACTCTGTCCATGCACTTGTGTTTTCAATTTAATGTAGTCTGTCCGCCGTTCCTTTTCTCCTTCGTTGAATTATTATTTTTTGTTTGTTTCTTGTTTGTTATCGTTTAGCTTCCGTTGTACTTATAAGAATACTGTTTTGTTTCGTTTACCCTTGATTTGTTTCTCTCTGTATGTTTTCGTCGTGATGCTTTAGGATAATCAGTTTGGCACATGCGAACCTGGGCAACCTCCGTCCAATGGGGGCCCCCGGCAACGCGTACGTGCATATAATAATATAATTATGTAATTATAGGAGCTGTGAGGAGGCTTCCTGCAGCTTCATTCATAGGAAATAAGGTTTTAGAGAAATCTCCCTCTTTTCCCATTCACTCTGCAAAACTCGAACTCGTTTCTCAATCAATTTTGTACAACGTTTCGGCAAAATTGCCCTCATTAGGTATGCAATGGTGTGCATGTTTGCAAAGGAGCAGTTATGTACATACAATTTGTGGTGATATGTGGTGCTACATCGCACCCACCATGACGTGCCAGAATCAAAAAGATAATGATAAAATTAAAGAAGTATGCTACCAACAACAATTATTCAAAGAAGACAATGTGGTGATAAATTCACGGAAACCCCTAAGTGCTTTCAAGCAGACACCCATGCACAACCACCCTTGACTTTTTGACACCCATCCCTGGAGGCGATGATAGCAATGCTACGGCAGAGGCCCCCGCAACTTGTGCTGGGATTGCACCAGTCCACAGCTTGCAAGGCTGAAGAATTGACAGTCACTGATCAGCCTGGTTTACACCAAACAGTTATTTGAAGTGACTTTTTCTAGCCAGTGAATCCCTATTTTTGGTATTTTTCATTTTTTTCCCGCACACACATCACACCACATACTCCGGCATATACTGTTTGTTGGTAACCAACCAGGAGAATGAAAGAATAGTCAGGTAGAGTCTGAGAACGAGAAGAAAGACGTGTGTGACCATAAACGTCGGGAATCGAACCCGCAACCTATCGATTCGGAATCGCTGCACATACCACTGCCCCATATGGGACACACACACCCATGCACCTTGGTCCTTGGTAACACTGCCATCAAATGGTCACGTGTCCCCTGTGCAGGGGTCGACAGCACTGAGTTCAGCACTGGATCCAGAAACGCCGCTCTACTTCCTGGACAGGAAATTAGCACAGCTATGCAGGTCGAAACCGCGGGATGACTTGCTGCAGCGACCGCAGCCGAGACAATGCGCTCTGCAGCAGGGCAGGGCAACCCGCTGTTTCCGGACCGAGTCTGCCGATGCCACAGCCGAGACCGACGCCACTTCAGCAGCCGATTTGGAGAGACACTTATGCGAAGCTAGCCCGCCAGGACTCAAGAACCATCTCCCGCACGCATTACATAGTCGGCTGCCGGACTGCTCAGGTATTAGATTCTTCCTCTCGGCCAGGCACTTGTGGCGATTCTTGTATTTCTGGTGGGCGAAAGTACGCTGGCAAACATCGCAGAGCACAGAAGTGTCACGCTGAGCCGATCGCGGTACTGGTTGAGCGGAATACGCACTGCGCCATTTCCCACGCTCCTGGGCGAGGTCGTACCATTCCGTGTGGTCGATGTTCACTGCGGAGAGGTCAGCTCTGACAGAGTCTCGCCACCGTTTCCGAGGACCGCAAGCCGGCCTCGGCGGAAGGAGCGCACCAAACAGGAGCTGGCGCGGAGTTCTATCGCCGTCCATCCTAGCTAGATGGCCTAGCCACTCCAGACGGCGGCGAAGAACACGTGTGGTAATATCCACTGGATCTCGACGATTCCAGGCCTCCAGAATGGTCTTCCAGTGCACACACACATACACACACACACACACACTCCAAAAAAATGATAATGCACAGTGCACTGGTGTATGATGTGGCAACAATACCAGCTAGTGTCAGATGTCACCTCAGCGCACACATATCAAGAGTGAGTAACTCAACGCACAGTAATACTTTCTAGGTGCGATGTTGAGCAACACTAAGCGAACTGTCATACTCACAGAATTCCCCAGCCAGGGTTGGTGTTAATTTGTGGTCCCAAACTCCTTATCTTTTTTATCTTAATATTTTCCTCCTTTCAAAAATTGCACCTTATTGTACACGTATTGTACACGTTTTTTATTCTCGCAGAGCCCCTTGGATCAGGCTTCGGCCGTTTGAGCATCCCTCAAATAATACCGTAATTCCGCGCATCTAAAGCCATGGCGTTATATCCGAATATAAGGCCACCCTCACTTATAAAGCCATGGCGTTATAAGCGAACAAAATCCAATGTGGAGGAAGTAGCATCAGGCGTTAAAGGTGAGTTCAATTCTTTCAGTGAACCTACAGCAACGGTGATTCTCCCTGCATGTACCCATCCCCACTGTCACATCCCATACCTTCACACAAGGTTGTATGGCACCTTGTACACAACAGGTTCACAATTTGAAATTTTCACGGAAAATTAAAAAAACATGGACGTTCGACATGAAAGTGCAACGGCACCATACGAGTACTCGAGGTTCATATTCTGCCGTTTTTTGCATGTACGCGTCTCTCACTTTTAGCGCCATGGCGTTAAAACCGAGGCTATTTTCTCCAAACATTTGGTCCAAAACAGCGATGTTTCACCTATAACGCCATGGCTTTATATGCGCGGAAATACGGTAAAATAATAATACAAGTAGTAATAATAAATGCACAGCTTGTGCTGGAAGTTCACTATGGCAATCGCCACAACAGGTTAGCAAAATATCTCCACTGGACGTTGTGCGGAAAGTATGGTGCATCGGACATTTCGAATAACTACACAAGTCACCGACTCACCAACGTCGTGTACAGTGCCGAAACGGATGTGTCAATCTACTGGAAAGTGCCAATTCCAACAGCAGCGCCCATTGGAGCGAACAGACCGGACATTGTCATCAAGGGCAAAGATGAAGCGTTCCTTGTGGACGTAAGTGTCACTCTGGATAGGAACATCCGCCGAAAATCTGTGGAAAAGATACCGAAATATCAAGGCCTGAAGCGTGAGGTGGGACAGATGTGGCAGGTTCGGGCCAAGATTGTGGGGTCATTAGGTGGGTTGACCCCCTCGACTGCTGACTTTGTGAGGGAACTGGATACCGGAGCCAGTGTATCGATCTTGCAAAAGGAGGCGCTCCTTGGCACAGTTGACATCATCAGGTTAATAACTCAGATGAAATAACAATTACACTCTAATAAGTTACATTGGTTTGCGAATGCCCATGGTTCGAACTATAAGTTGAAGCCCCTATTTGAAGAAAAAAATTATGACCGTAATATTAATCAAATAATCGACGTGGAGACAACAATTTTATAATAGCTATAAAGAGAACAATCTGCTGTCATCGCCACACTACAACAAAGTCATGAAGGTGTACCAAAATCGATTTTCTTGTCACAATCATCAGTGGAAAGCCGTGACTGAAGAGTAACCATGCTGAATCAATGATTAATATACATTCAATAATGTGTTACGAGAACAAAACAAAGTGCTAAAATAGAATGAGGGAAGGTGAGACAATAGAAGTGAAGTGAGAGCTAAGTGCAACAGGGGTGAGGAACTAATTACAACGGTAGAACTGTGTATTGAGACAAACAATCATGCTGTGCATCTACGAAAACAATCTTAACGCAACTACATGTTTCTTCTGCTTACAAAGATCAGGCTTATGCAAACGAATACAAACAGCCTCAAGTACTTTCAACTGACTAGCGTACCGTGCACGACAAAGAACAGAAAAACTAAAATCATCATACACCTGCAGACACTTAGGGTGAGACAACAGATGAAGAAAAACGGCAGACTTCTTGCGATCACAATCACCATCCGATTCCTCGTCTCCGCCAACCGCAACCTCGTCCTCCGTCTCATCTTCCAACTCGTCCTCAGTGTCGTCCCCCGTGTCATTCTCCTCATCCACACCGATCGGTCCCAGGCTCGCTTCATGTTGCTTAACCTCTGTTCGTTGACTCCTCCTTTGATCTTGATGGTAATTTGTTACCATTGTTGTTGTTATTGTTGTTGTTCCTGTTGTTGTTAAATCTTCTGTTCCCAGTGTCTTTGCCGGTGCTTGACATCCAGTACTGTAATAATTCATTAAATAATTAGCCGTTGATCGTCTAGGTCGTTGAATGTTGATCGTGTTGTTTTCTCTGTTGAATTCCGTTCCCTTCAGCTTTCTTTCTCCTTGTTCATGTTCAGTGCTTACCTCTTCCATATTCACCTGTGCCACCGACCCCACAGACCCAGCCCCAGCACCGCCGATGACAGGTGCAGGTGGCGGTTCCGGGGGAGGCAACGGCAACGACGGCGATGGGGGCATCACCTCATCGCAGCGTCATCTTTGGTCTTGAGCCAGATGTTCTTGTGGCGTACTCTCTTGTGTTGTTATCGTGCATTGCTTTGTGGTGACGATGTGCACATTATTCATCTCCACGATTCTCGATACGGGTAACGAAGGCACTATTGCCGACGACGGCAATTGTACTAACAAAGGCTGTGACCGAGGGTTCTTAGGTGGCCTGCCGCGTTTGGGCCGCAGCGCCCGTGCCGAGCCAGTCAGCATGTGCAGTGGGACGTGCTGCTTGATACGTGCGTTCAGATGTTGAAGAGAGTCCTTCCAACGTACCGACTACCGCATTGTCGGCACTCAAATTAGGATACCAATTTAGATGCGAGTTGGGTTGGTAGGACATCCTTCCTCACCGTGAGCGCATGTACAGTTGTGAAAACGGGTACAAAATGTACCGCGTAGTACGTTTGCTGTACAATTTTGCGGACCACGCGACTGATCGATAATGAGAGGTTACCTTTCCAAGGGAGAGAAAGATACGTGGGACATTTGTCCGGGCCAAAACGTACATTTTGTACCCGTTTTCACAACTGTACGTGCGTTCACGGTGAGGAAGGATGTCATCCCAAACCAACTCGCATCTAAATTGGTATACCAATTTGAGTGCCGACAATGCGGTAGTCGGTACGTTGGTAGAACTCTTCAACATCTGAACGCACGTATCAAAGATAAGTAAAGAAAGGGGAAGCTTTGCAAAAACGAATTGTACAAGCCGAAAGTCAAACTTCTACAGTACTCCTCATGCATGACATTGTGATGGACTAGTTGACTACAAAACAAGTTGTTTCATACGACGTACGTTTCGCTGTTTGGTTCCATACGGCTCATCAGGTGTGCAATTTGAAACCCTTTCTTTACTTATCTTTGATATTAATGACCCACCCAAGTTGGGTGGTGTGCTGCTTTGCTGCTTCGAATTGTAGTTAGACCGCTTTGTCAAATATCGTACTGGTCTCGTCATCGTCCAGTAACAATCGACATTCTTTGTTCCGTTGGGACTTAAGCTTTTGCTCGTTTTCTTTGCGCTTGCCTTCCCCTCTTTAATCTTTTCATAACCTTGAACCTTCCAAGTTGGAAGGCTTTTGGTTAGCGCTACGGAGATGTGTTGAAGCTAGGTGTCAGGACGTCGTATGTCTCAGTACTCTTGTCAGTTTTGTGCCTAGTTATTGCACTTTCTGACTGTATATAGTGTCCAGTTACAGTGATGGAGAGTTACTCTTAACTTGTATCCATAATTATGTCCTTTTCTTTTCTACATTTATTTATGGCTCAACATCAAAGTTTCAAATTATTATTATTATTATGCAAATAATCGACGTGGAGACAACAATTTTATAATAGCAATAAAAAGAACAAATTCTGCAGTCATCGCCACACTACAACGAAGTCATGAAAGTTTACCAGAATTAATTTTCTTGTCACATTCATCAGTGGAAAGTCGTGACTGAAGAGTAACCATGCTGAACAATGATTAAATATACATTCAATGATGTGTTACGAGAACAAAATACAGTGCCAAAATAGAAAGAGGGAAGGTGAGACAATAGCAGTGAAGTGAGAGCTAAGTGCAACGGTGGGTGAAAAACTAATAATTATAACGCTAAAACTGTGTAGTGAGACAAACAATCATGCTGTGCACCTACGAAAACAATTTTAACGCAACTACATGTTTCTTCTGCTTACAAAGATCAGGCTTATGCAAACGAATACAAACAGCCTCAAGTACTTTCAACTGACTAGCATACCGTGCACGACAAAGAACAGAAAAACTAAAATCATCATACACCTGCAGACACTTAGGGTGAGACAACAAGTGAAGAAAAACGGCAGACTTCTTATGATCACAATCACCATCTGATTCCTCGTCTCCAACAACCGCAACCTCGTCCTCCGTCTCATCTCCCAACTCGTCCTCAGTGTCGTCCTCCGTGTCATTCTCCTCATCAACACTGATCGGTCCCAGGCTCGTTTGACGTGTATTATTATTATCAAATTTTTAATAGGGCAATCCCCAAAGGCCTAAGACCTTCTTACAGGGTACCCTAGAAATGAAAGTACTGAATTACGCAATAGATGCAGGGAATAGCATAAGCGGACTGCAGCAGAGAGTGCATTCCAACGGACAGAACCGATGAAAGAAACTGAAAAGAGACATTGAATATGAGTATTTTTTTTAAATATTAGTTAGGAAAAAGTATTTGCAGAATTTATTGCGGATTGTTACTTCTCTGATTTCATCCACTTTTGGTTTGCTCCTTTTCTTTTTATCTCCTTATACTGTAAATCAACAAATTTTGGCCGATCTCGAATCGAAACTTTGGCCGATCTCGAAACGAAACTTTTCACCGTCATTAAACTCTGGCCGATTGGAGTTAAAGAGGCTGCAGATTTAGTTTTTCTGCGTGTCGACGAGATGTCTGCCCTGACATTTCCTGGGACCGGCTCTAAATCTGCCGACCACGGGCGTTCTGGAGTCGACGAGATGTCTGTCCTGATGTCTATTTCGACGTTTCCTGTGACCAGCGCTGAATCGCTCGTTCATGCTTATTTTGGAGACAAAGGGATCTCTCTTCCAAAGTATGTTTTTGCTGACGCATCCTATCATCTATTCGGCAACTAACGCCCATTATAAAATCTAATCATGCTCGTCTCCCTATTTCTTTCCAAATCTCCCTCTACATCAGGGAGTCGTATACATAATGCGACGAATTTTGTGGCCAGCTTTTTGTACGGGACGGTACGGGACAGAACCCGGAGCCAGCAAATATTGTGGCCAGCTGTTATGTACAATCAAGAGTACATAACCCCCTGCCTGGGGGTTATATACTCTTGGTACAATCCTGTAGAGCCTTTGTAGTCACAGATACGGGACAGATAAGGGACAGATACGGAATAGCTCCAGGCGTGACAGAAACACACAAACAAACAAAAAAAAACACAAATACCAAATTAAAGCTGTGTGGACCCTGGCTAGCGCCAGACGTTACTGAAGTACCGTCTTCTGCATAGCTACGGGAATAAATGACATTACTTAAGAGAGCATGTCTGAGAATACCAAAGCATGTGTGCAAGTGGATTTCTCCGATTTCGCTCAAAATTTGCAGGTAGGTTCCCTTTGGTGTGTGGATCGATTGTGCAAAGTCCTTGAAAAAGTTTCTGAAGAGAACCTTGAAATTTGCATACCCCTCAAAAATGTCCGAAATAATTATCACATTATTTATGGGTCTAGAAACGAGTCACGCCACAGCGTATCCGAACAAGCTAGGAACAAAACTCCATCAAGCCAACATTGCCTCACCTTAGCAGAGTTTCTGGAGCAGTACTGCTTAGCTACGCCAGGATCCCAGAAGACGAGGTCCATCACCCCCTGACGCCACAAATGATGGTCTTGAAAATAGCCAATTTACAAGCACTGGCAAAACAGCCAGTTACGTCCTCAATTGGCCAGAACTATACACCGGCAGATAGTAGAACACCTAGCGCTGAGGACATGTCCCCCATCTTCCTTTTGGGGTTTTCTTGAAATAAACCTTTTTGAATTTTTCCACTCGACCATGCTGAAATACGGCCAAAGTCATACCTGCGCAGGAAAGCTCGCCCCTCCGCGACGTCTCCTCAGCAATTTCTACTCCAACACTACTCCCAAGGCCGCAGAACAAAGTGTATTGTTGACTGTGACAAGGAAAAGCAGCGGTGATCACTTGTCACTCCAAACAACAAGCTTCTCCTTGCGCCACCAATATTTTTTTGTGCGACTGTTGATGCAAAAGTGACTGAAGTCCTGAGCGCAGTTTTTGAATTTTATTGCAAGATGCACGGTGAGATCGCGTGCTCTTTCACGTAGGATGACGCTTCCTGGAACACGACACGCGGCCATCGATCGCGAACGTGTCTGGAATTATACTCGGAACAGACCATGATGGTAAGATGAGCTGCATTTCCTGCTTGATCTGCTGAGGACCCCCACAAACTGTCCTAGGAGTGTTTCAATGGCAGCAAGCCGTTGAAATATGCCCCTCGTACAGCATGGAGAGTTATTCATCTTTCACACTTACCTCCTGCAGTCTCGAACATAGTCAAACAGTAAAAGTCCCTTGTTTTCATGTCGATGCTCGACGAAAGCTGCTATCTCGGTCGCTTTGTTTTGACTGGCACGCGACCAGCACTGGCTGCAAGGCACGCACTTGTCGCGTGAACTGCATGCATGACAGATTTCTTACGTCATAAAGAATGTGATTTCATCATCATTTCACTGCTCTTCGACCTACATGGTCAGGGAAAGTCCCGGTTCGTAGGCCTACAACACGGCCAGCGTGTTTTTGAGCGCAGTAACAACACAAGTGTGATCACTTCCAGTACCAACGGGCGTTCAAGGCTAGTAACAAGCGCACTTTACAAAGGTGACTCTGAAATCTCGTGAGCCGTGATCCACGCGACTTGGCATTCTTGCGTCACAAGGCACGTGATTTCACCGTGCCTCTTGTAGTTAAAGGGGAAGTTAAGGCAAAAATTAAAATTTCACCAGTTGTAGTCTTCGGGGTGCTGAGTCGAATGGTCTTGGTCCGAGTAAGCTGAGACGCTCCCTTCCTACTTGAATCCAAATCGAACTCGCGTACTTCCACCGGAACTGGATGACTGCGCCCTACTAGATGGGGATTTGTATCCAAAATGTCACTAAAAGCGCCATTTCGTTCTTATAAAAGCACGGATGACCGCGATTGGCCCATATGTTGTAGTCTTTTGGACGCTGAGTCGACTGGTTTTGGTCCGAAAAGGCTGCGATGCAGCGTTCCTCCTTTATTCCCAATCGAACATGGTCGAACAAGCGGTCACGTGCTCCTGCGTACACCAGTCACCTGGTCACCGTGCCTGCAGGATACAACTTACTAGCCTGTTTGACCTTTTTTGGGTGCAGTCCTGTCACTCGAGTTGAACTCGAGTTGAACCTTGGTGTGAAAATTATCGCCTGCTGGCGTGGTGACCAGGTGATTTGGGCACCCAGGAGCACGTGACCGCTTGTTCAACCATGTTCGATTGGGATTAAAGGAGGAACGCTGCATCGCAGCCTTTTCGGACCAAAACCAGTCGACTCAGCGTCCAAAAGACTACAACATATGGGCCAATCGCGGTCATCCGTGCTTTTATAAGAACGAAATGGCGCTTTGAGTGACATTTTGCATACAAATCCCCATCTAGTAGAGCGCAGTCACCCAGTTTCGGTGGAAGTGCGCGAGTTCGATTGGGATTCAAGTAGGAAGGGAGCGTCTCAGCTTTCTCGGACCAAGACCATTCGACTCAGCACCCCGAAGACTACAACTGGTGAAATTTTATTTTTTGCCTTAACTTCCCCTTTAAATAATTCAAAAACTACGCTCAGGAGTTCAGTCACTTTTGCATCAACAGTCGCACAAAAAATTATTGGTGGCGCAAGGAGAAGCTTGTCGTTTGGATTGACAAGTGATCACCGCTGCTTTTCCTTGTCACAGTCAACAATACACTTTGTTCTGCGGCCTTGGGAGTAGTGTTGGAGTAAAAATTGCTGAGGAGACGTCGCGGAGGGGCGAACTTTCCTGCGCAGGTATGACTTTGGCCGTTTCAGCATGGTCGAGTGGAAAAATTCAAAAAAGTTTATTTCCAGAAAACTCCAAAAAGAAGATAGGGGACATGTCCACAGCGCTAGAAGAGGTGTTCTACTATCCTCCGGTGTATAGTTCTGGCCAATTGAGGACGTAGTCACAGAATGCACATGTAGTTACAATAATAATCGTTAAGCCGATAAGCCGATCGTTATGGCATAAGCTAAGCCACTAAGGAAAAACGTAATCGTTTCAGCACTAGGATGTTATACATTTTTCAATTCTCCTATTTTTTCAGGCATTACCTGGGATTCGCACCCGCACTATCGCCCCACGGCCACATGCATTCCCCCATACACTTTGCATTCATACTCATTCTTCCAAGTTGCTTCACGTTATTTAGGAAAGCGATCCTGTCAGCTTTTCTATTATTGTGTTCACATGGCGCTACCTAACGACACCGCTATTCAGACACGTTGTCTACGTAGCTACGTAAGATGCTCGGTACCTGGCCCTGGACCAGGTAAGGGAGCTACTCCATGGCTCCTACCATCGCGCGGCCGGCTGGCCACATGCGTGTGCATTGGAGACTTTTTGTTGCCTTTTCGGATGTGCATGCACGAGGAACTTCCTTCTTTGGAACTGCTTCTTGCATGAGCTGTTTTGGATATTTCGTCTCGTGGCCTGGCTTATTTCGTTTCGGCGCTGCTGAGACCTCCCTCGCGGAATATTACTCAATGACAGGTGAGTTGACCAGTTCACTTTGATTCATTTGCTTCTGCTGACTCTTTCATTTACGAAAAGTGTGCTGATTTTGGGCGGAATGAAATAAATAATGGAAAAGCCGACAGGATCTCCTTTCTAAATTTAGCTTTTCCGCTGCCGAGGCTTCCTTTTACGGAATACTCAATGACAGGTGATCTCTGAGTTGACCAGTTTCCTTCGATTCATTTGCTTTTGCTCACCCTTTCATTTACGGAAACGTTTGCTGATTTTATTCGGATTTAGATCCATTTTTATCTCTTTGCCCTTGCCTACAGTGTGCGAAGAACGCGAGTTCACCTTTTTGACGGTAAGGCTTATGTTAGATGTGTTGTCGAAATACTCATATTCATTGCACATTAGTACGTTACAAGTAAGGCACTGGTCAGTGGCATACTATCGTTGGCAGTTCCCAATCTGGAGGGTAAGGTTCAAGGACTCATTGACCGAGTTTGCCAAATAAATTCGCGTATCAGTGGAAATCTCCATTGTGGAGAGGTTCAGTAACTTGTTTGCTTCATACGAAACAAGCCAATGGGTTCAGTCTCGTCTCGTGAAAATCTCGTACTGGTATGATTGCATTTGTTCACTGGAGTCTGGGCTGTTTGATTTGTGAGTACCGCCGAGATTGCACTGCCCCAAATAAAGTTTCGTGCCGCCAAAGCAAGAATTACGATCTGTAATCTGTTTGTAGTACCTGTAGTACCTGCAAGAATACCGTATTTTTCCGGTTGTAAGTCGACCTTTTACGACTTAAAATAGAAGGAGAAAGGGTGGGGGTCGACTTACAACCGGGATTCGACTTATAACCGGGAACTATCAGAATCTTACAAAAAATGACCTGAACTGCATGCACGAGTGCACCATGTGTACACATTTTTCCAGTTTATTGGTCTTTTAAAGGATTGGGATGTTATAATCTCCAACAAGGAATGTTTACATGATTTGTTGATGTGTTAATAGCAGGGAGTGGTTAGTAGTGCTTCTTTGGGTGAAAACTTTAAAACGCAGAATTGAGACCTCCGGATACGGGGGTCGACCTATAACCGGGGTCGACTTACAACCGGTAAAATACGGTATGCAGTACATGTATCGTACTTTTTCTGTTGCTGTTTCAGTTGCCGTCATGTTGCTAAAGAAAGGTTCAGTAGAGAGGTTCTGCAAAACGAAAATTCGAACGAAGTTTCGCGACAGTCCTTGCGAAAGTGTGTACGAATTTTTGCACGAACTTTGCGTTCTGCACATTTTCGTAGTTTGCGCGGGCCAAGTGCACGTACGCCATGACCCGATCTCACGAAATTTCCTACGACAGGTCATTCCGTGTTCCCTGCAAAGTTGCGAAAGTTCGTGCGAAGTTTCGCACTTCATGATGTAGAGGGAAAGTTTGTACGCATTTTCGTTTTGCAGAACCTCTCTAGTGACTCTTTTGTTTCATACGAGACGAGCCAATGAGTCGGTGTGGCTTAGAATCTTTCGCTGTAGAAGAAATCTATTCGTATGTGTATTGGAGAAATAATTGTATTCACACGTTATAAAAGAGGTTAAGACAAACTCACAGAATAAAATTAATACCATCGGTCCCTAGGTGTTCGTCCTAAAGAGGTTCAACTGGATATCATTAATACTCACCAAAAGATGCATAAGATTTTATTATCATGGAGTGCCTTGTTTATCTCTCAGTATCAGTACCTCCAACCAAAGCCTTGACCCTTTTATCCTCAGGATCAGTGTAGTTGTTGGAACGAGGTGTCAGACTCAGCAATGCATTTGTTTACATATTAATACATGTTTATTGTTTCTCCTTTGCTGTGTTGTTTTAGAAAATCGTGGACTAACAGTTTGAAGTCATTGAACTACTTCCAAAAGTTGTATTGACATCAACAGGATTAAGATTTCAGTGTAATATGATGGTGGATGACCATATCACGATAACCCATGATTATAAACCATTATAAACACAGAATCAACGAAAACATCTGTGACACGCACCTGGCGCATGGCGACATTGCTCAAATAAATCTGATCGAGGGTGGGGAAATCTGAAATATCTGAAAGGCAAGACAAATTGATAACAGAGTCATGAAATTCTGCAACAGCAACATGCACAGAATGAACTCTGTATAAAAAAGTATAACCACCACTACTCACATGTTTCTCCGCAGAAAAACATGCATTATCATGCTAGTGCAATTTTCTGCAAGAAAAGGCTTGCACATCAATGCGAATAATACGGTATTGATATGATCGCTCTTCAAGAGTGGAGACCCAACTTTGCCAAAGAACTACCGCCCTGTGTCACTGCTCCCAGTTATCTCCCGCATCACAGAAGCATTTGTAAAAAATCAGATCACGCAGTACTTGGACTCCAAGCAACTTCTTCCGCCTACTCAGTTCGCCTACCGAAAGCTTCACTCCACAGAAGATGCCTTAACGTATGCTGTTGATCGATGGCAAATGGCACGGGCAGAGCGCAAGTATACCGGCATCGTGTTTGTCGACATTTAGAAAAGCGATCCTGTCAGCTTTTCTATTATTGTGTTCACATGGCAAGAAAAACGACACCGCTATGCTACGTAAGTTTCTACGTAAGGTGCTCGGTATTTCACTTAGGCTACGTAAGTCTCTACGTAAGGTGCTCGGTATTAGATCTACCAACGGGTGGTAGCCGCGTGCGGTGCACTTGCACGGCAGACATTGTGTTGCATGCAGTGCAGTCCGTGTTCGAACGTTCGGATGTGCATGCGCGAGGAACTTCCTTCTTTGGAACTGCTTCTTGTAAGAGCTGTTTCGGATATTTCGTCTCCTGGCCTGGCTTATTTCGTTTCGGCGCTGCTGAGACCTCCTTTCGTGGAATATTACTCAATGACAGGTGAGTTGACCAGTTCCCTTTGATTCATTTGCTTGTGTTGACTCTTTCATTTACGAAAAGTGTGCTGATTTTGGGCGGAATGCAATAAAATTAATAATGGAAAAGCGGACAGGATCTCTTTGTTTCCTTCGATTCATTTGCTTATGCTCACCCTTTCATTTACGGAAACGTGTGCTGATTTTATTCGGATTTAGATCCATTTTTATCTCTTTGCCCTTGTCTACAGTGTGCGAAGAACGCGAGTTCACCTTCTTGACGGTAAGGCTTATGTTAGATGTGTTGTCGAAATACTCATATTCATTGTACATTGGTACGTTACAAGTAAGGCACTGGTCAGTGGCATACTATCGTTGGCAGTTCCCAATCTGGAGGGAAAGGTTCAAGGACCCATTGACCGAGTTTGCAAAATATATTCGCATATCAGGGAAAATCTCCATTGTGGAGAGGATCAGTAACTTGTTTGCTTCATACGAAACAAGCCAATGGGTGCAGTCTCGTTAAGATCTTGTACTTGTATGTCAGATTGGATTTGTTTACTCGAGTCTGGGCTGTTTGATTTATTATTTGTGAGTACCGCCGGGATTGCACTGCCCCAAATAAAGTTCGTGCCGCCAAAGCAAGAATTACGATCTGCAATCTGTTTGTAGTACCTGTAGTACCTGCAAGAATGTGCTGTACATGTATCGTACTTTCTCTGTTGCTGTTTCAGTTGCCGTCATGTTTCTAAAGAAAGGTTCAGTAGAGAGGTTCTGCAAAACGAAGTTTCGCGACAGTCCTTGCGAAAGTGTGTTCGAATTTTGCGTTCTGCACATTTTCGTAGTTTGCACGGGCCAAGTGCACGTACACCATGACCCGATCTCACGAATTTTCCTACGACAGTTCATTTCGCGTTCCCTGCAAGTTTCGCGTCCAAAGTTGCGAAAGTTCGTGCGAAGTTTCGCACTTCATGACGTAGAACGAAAGTTTGTACGCATTTTCGTTTTGCAGAACCTCTCTAGTGACTCATTTGTTTCATATGAGACGAGTCAATGAGTTGGTGTGACTTAGAATCATCTTTTGCTGTAGAAGAAATCTATTCGTATGTCTATTGGAGAAATATTTGTATTCACTGGTTATAAATAGGTTAAGACAAACTCACATAATAAATACCATCGGTCCCTTGGGGTACGTCCTAAAGAGGTTCGACTGGATATCATTCATACTCACCAAAAGATGTGTAAGATTTTATTATTATGGAGTGCCTTGTTTATCTCTCAGTACCTCCAACCATAGCCTTGCCCCTTTTATCCTCAGGATCAGTGTAGTTGTTGGAAGGAGGTGTCGGACTCAGCAATGTATTTGTTTACATTTTAATACATGTTTATTGTTCCTCTTTTGCTGTGTTGTTTTAGAAAATCGTGGACTAACAGTTTGAAGTCATTGAACTACTTCCAAAAGTTGTATTGACATATCAACATGATTACGATTTCAGTGCAATATGATGCAGGATGACCTTATCACGAAAACCCATGATTATAAACCATTATAAACACAGAATCAACAAAAACATCTGCGACACGCACCTGGTTACATTTCTCAAATAAATCTGATCGAGGGTGGGGAGATCTGAAATATCTGAAAGGCAAGACAATTTTATGACAGAGTCATGAAATTCTGCAACATGCACAGAATGACCTCCGTATAAAAAAGTATCACCACCACCAGACCACTACTCACATGTCATGTTTCCCCGCTGAAGAACGTGCAATTGCATTATGCTAGTGCTATTTTCTGCAAGAAAAGGCTTGCACATCAATACGTA
>NC_088651.1:13065433-13180433 GCF_964019385.1 Sycon ciliatum | reverse complement strand
TGGAACCTCGCTGTTTTGCTCACAGAATAACCAAGCCAGGGTTGGTGTTACTTTGTGGTCCCAAGCTCCTTATCTCCACAGCTTCTCTCAACTTCCTGCTTGCTCTGTCACCTTCTCTGGCTAATACTCAGTAATAGAACTTACACATGCGGAAAAATAGTATCCCCCAGCGCCAGTCTCCTCTGGACATGCTTGGTCACAAGTTTGTGCGCATGTGCTCACCCCAGGGTTTGCAACGGGTACGGCGGTGCGGTTCTCCATTATGATCAGTCAGTCTAGTTTCCAATGATCTCTCAGTCTCTTCGACGTGGTGTTCGCGGCATCAGAGCGACATAGTTGGCGACGAAGGCTGCCAGAATGTTCATAAACAAACATCACGAGTAATTTTTACTTCCGAACTGCTTTGCTGACGTTGTGATGGATCCGATCAGACTTGAACGGTAGTTTTAAAACGCTTGATAACCGGAAGGCGTCTCACTATGACTGCCAGTTAACGGTTATGTATCTTGTTGTCGCACTATCTGACTGTACTAATAGAGAGGTTCTGCATAATGAATTTCGTAGCATTTTTCGTCACCATGAGCGCGCAGCGAAAAAGTAGACGAATATTCGTCAAAGTTGGCGCGAAACTCGAATGTTCCGTGAACACATTTTTTGTTGCCCTTTTGCTTCACTCCGGATACCTTTTCTACGTACTTGTACAGTCTTGTTTGATCCGAGTCAATTTTAGCTTGTATCTCCGTGCCACGTCATTCAGTGAGGTAGCTTCAGCTTACAATGGAAGGTCTTAGACGGCGTATGGTGATGGAAGTTGATGTTGTGGATACGCTGCAGACTCCAGTGATCAGAAACAACAATTCATCTTGCTCGAGGTTTGCGTCATCGTCATCCGGTAGTAGGAATTAACACAACAACTCCTCGTAATCATCTGCTATATCCACCGACATCTCCTACACCCACGCCACGGACATCACTTCACGACTGAAAAAAGTGCTTTCGCTTCGGAAACACAAGTCAGAAAAGAATAGTAGAAAAGCAGAATTGAAAAACGGGCGAAAATAAGTTTCGTCCTGCAGAACCTACCGGCGTTTGAATTTTCGCGCTTCAAATTTCGTCACATTAAATTATTGTCATCAGCAGTGACGAAATTCGTTATGCAGAACCTGTCTACTGTTGGTATGGTGGAGATTTGTTTTAGTTCCGTTGATTTTGGTCCCAAAATTCAGTCGCATTTTGGCCCCAATCGAGGTCGTCCAAGGTTCATAATTTTTCCAACAATATCAAAAGCCACCAGAGTTTGTAACTAACCTTTCCACCATGGAAACTAAAAATATTAGCTGATAATCATGACCTACTACGACCATACAAACTAATGACAGGAGGCAACATTATTAATCTTTGTTATCATCATGGGTCCACTATGGCAGGGTGCCCAAATGCTGGATGCAGAGATGATTACTGCAGAAGTACAAGGCCACAAAATAAGATCCATGTGACCTTAGAAGGATAGACTATGAAACAAATCCAAAGTGGAAGAACAACTGTAGTATCCCTGCCCGACCAATACGGAAGTAGTACGGAACTAATACGGAGCTTTGCCTGATGTTTAGTTAGTGTATCTCCGTATGTAAGCGTACGGCGTCTGCTGCATAAAAGCTGCTGCGCATTTCTGTTTAGATGAGATTTTGATAATAACGAGCTATTCAACCTCCAGGTGTGCACAGGAGAGAAAGTCAGTTATTTTGCCGTTTCTTCTTTTACTAATAATTATATCTCAGGTGTGTACCTGAAAGAAGTAGAATAAAAGTTATTCTTGTTGATTTCACCGCGCCTACCACTCGGCTACCCATTACACAACTAGAAACTGGAAACGGGGGTCCACAAATCAAACAGCTGTATGAGCAGTATCTGCAGTGCATGATTGATGCTTAAGAAACTTAAAAAAGAGTGCAAGTGAGTTATGATATTGGTTGGAGCTTTCGGCTAAAAATAAGCTATGCAATGCTGACAAAATCGGCAAAAGCTCTCAGTCTCAGTCGGCAAAAGTTCTCAGTCTCAGTCAGCTCCCTAATCGTGTATATGAAATAATAAAACTGAACTGAGCAAGGAAGCAAGTTCAAGACAGTCATCGAGAGATTGCAAACGACAGACAGTGCAGAACTTAGATAGTAAAGCGAGTGGTTCATCATTTCTTTCCACAAAAGAAAGATTCGAAATAAAGATAAAAATCAGCTTTTCGTGTTCCCATTGGTAGCAAGTTCACTGCCATACCGTTGCATCGCGTCAAGCAATTCGACGCTGCTCATCATCCTTTGCGAATCAGACGCTGGTGATGACCCAAGTATGTAGGTACCTAAGCCACTGTATAGATCGTCACGCCTGGGGCGACTGGACGGTGGCAAACTCTTCCAGAGCTTCGTATACTCCAAGAGAGCCGTGAAGTAATCCTCGTCCTTTTCTGTGCGTAGGTTGCCTTTGATCAGCAGATCGATCACAGAGTGTCTTGTTGCGAGCACTGCAGTTTCGTGAATCCAGTGTTGGGTTGCAAATGTGTCATCGCCCGGCACCCCATCAATGGTGGCATACCCAATATCTATATGATTGAAGGGGTTATGGGTCCAAGGATTAGCTAGGTACTGTGTGAGATCAGGCATATAATACCCATCTGTTAGTAATGAGACCACTATCGCATCTCGCTTCGCGGTGTTGTAGAAACCTTTCGCAATGCACACAAGCCGGCTAGAGCGGTTCGCGCAGGACACGTATGGAACCATCTCTGAAACATCCTTCTCTAAATCCGTGATGATACCTCCCTGATACTGTTCAAGGGAGCTGCAACCCTCAAACGACAAATTCACCACGTCTTGGAGTCTATACACGTTGGCATCGAGACCTGTGTCAAAATTGCATCTTTGTTTGATCAACGTCGGTGAAAGGTTGGGAAGGTAAGTACAAGCATCCTCCGCGAACAGGTACTGCTCTTGTGCGAGTGACATCAACTGCCCAGTGCAGGTCCAGCTAGTAGGTGTATTCACGTTCTCAGGCAGCCTCAGCATTAGGCTTGATAATCGCACAATGGACCGCATTTTTTGTTCGAAAACTCGACAATCATTGCTACGGATCACGCAGTTCATGAACTCCTTACTTTCGCTATGATGCAGACTGGCTACCCTGGTGGCAATGTAGATGACTTTGGCACTCTGAATGTAGGAGATCTCCAAATACGGACTGAGCTGATACCGGTGCTGTATGCATGACACAATGAAACAATAACAAGACAGTAAAACATTAAATAAACAATTCGAATTGAAATAAAGAGGATCATAAGTTTGGAAGTTATCCGTTTCGTGACGTTCAACTTTCGTCCAAACGAATTATTATGAATAAACGCCGCAGAGATAACAAGTTTAATAAAGCAATAAATAGAATTAGGTCTGCCGTCATCACCACGTATGGAAGTCAAATTTCAAATGCAATTTTTAACATACTTCGACACTGTTTGGCACAGGGGTCTCTTAGCTAAGCTGCGAACAGTATATCGCATTGATGTGAAGGCTATCGGCTGGCTCTCATCGTATCTCTCTAACCGACATCAGCTTGTACGCCTCTCAACTGTGTTATCGGAGCCTTTACCCCTTACTTCTGGAGTCCCCCAGGGTTTAATCCTTGGGCCACTGCTATTTCTCCTGTATATTAATGACCTCCCCGATATTGCCCCTGGTGTCAGCCTTTTCACTGACGACACAGCTCTGCTTTGCTCCAATGCTTGCCCTATACGACTGCACGAAGCCATGCAAGATAGCATTGGGAAAGTTATAACCTGGATGCATGATTGGAAGTTGCAGCCAAACGTTGATAAAACGGCAGCTATGTACATTTCCCCTTCTCCCGCTTCCCTGCCACTTTGTTTTCCTTCTTCAAGTGTTGCTATTCGTATTGTTGAAGAGCATAAGCATCTTGGCGTTATTATTAACTCTAAATTGTCGTGGTTACCCCATGTGCAGTATGTCTGCAAGCGCACAAGCTCCATCCTTGAGGCTCTTCAAGCACACTGTAGACATCTTCCTCTTTCTTGCAAACGCTTGTTTATCGTTGCTATATATTGCCCTTACTTGACTACTGTGATACTGCTTGGTCTGGCATAACTACTACTGTATTGAACAAGCTAGAAACCCATAACCGCATGCTCCTTAAAATCTTATTTAGCAAAGATCGTCGCTTTCCCTCCGCTAGTCTTTACGAAATTGCCAAGATCAGTCCCCTTTCCACTCGACATAAGTACCACCTCTGTGTTCTCATACATAAAATATTACTAAATAAAATACCCTTGCATATGCAGGCTTATAATTGGTTCTCCGAAACACGGAATACCCGGAACTCACTCAGTCTCCCACGCGCTGCCTCCACCCTATTCACTAGATCCCCGATCTTTGCTGGCTATGTGTTTTGGGCAACATTACCAACGCAGGCCAAGACCAGCACGTCGATGGATAATTTTGTTGCTAAAATCTCTGCTCAATTATAGGTTTCATGTATATCCTGCTGGTTTGTCTCCTCCTTTGCCTTCTTTGCCTCTTATTTGTATTCTTTTATCTGTTTTACTGCTGTGGTTGGCTTTCACCCTTTTCTCAGTTTTATTGGCCGTCATCATGAAGTGCCATGAGATAATGATATAAATACAAATACAAATAATATTTGGGGATGCATACTTTTATAATAATTATTTTTTGCTTAGCCTCCCTTCATTTCAGTCAGGATAATCCACTGAGAAAGTGACAAGAAAATTGATTTTGGATAATATTTGAATATAGCTATGATTAGGATGAAGGCCGCAGACATCACGCAACTACTTTACTTGTTTGACATATATTGACTGTTTTTTTATAACAAAAATATTATTGAAAACCAATAATTGATTTTCTTGTTCCTATCATCAGTGGGAAAAAACCGAACTAAGGATACAACCAAAGAAACTGAAGTTAAGTACTGTAAATAGAAAGGTGTTGGAAATAACAACAGGATACAAGTCAATACAACCATTAGAGGAAACGAAAAAAAGGTAATAATATTTTTGTTATAAAATACACAGTAAATACATGTCAAACAAGTAACGTAGTTGCGTGATGTCTGCGGCCTTCATCCTATTCATAGCTATTTTAATATTATTATATCCACGTAGATTATTTGATTAAATTGGACTTCGTAGACATATATTACGGTGACAACGACAGAGTTTGTTCTATTTATTACAAACGATTATATTTCGGATAATGGTGATTCAAAATGTACAGCAATATGTACAAAATGACTGATGTGATACTGAAATTCAACGACCTGATGATTGTTGTTAGTGGTGTATATTTAACTTTGCAAGGCCAAACGGGCAATGGTGACCTATGGTATGGAGGCAAATCCCAAAGTCGGGGAGAGCGAGGGGAGAGAGAGAGAGATAGAGATAGAGAGAGAGAGAGAGAGAGATAAAGAGAGAGAGAGAGAGAGAGAGAGAGAGAGAGCAAGAGAGAGTCGCTCCACTCGCCACCAGCAAAAGAACCAGCACCAGCACCAACTAGCACCGACACTGCCCGCCGGAGCCCGTAATAGTGCTCTCCGATCATTCCCCCATGCCACGATCCAAGACTAGAATCGTCTCCCATCTGCCCTGCTACGCAACCTTCCCACGCAGAAGGGAATGCAGGCATTCAAGGAAGGCGCCTACAAGTCGCTCCGCAGCCGAGACTGGCGTTCAGCCACAGATGCCCTCTGAACACTCCCTGAACACCCTCTCTGCTTGCACCCTGGCTCCCCCTTTTTATTTTTTTATTTTTTATTCAAATAATCTACGTGGAGATAAAAGTTTAATAATAGCAATGAAAAGTATGAATGCCGCAGACATCACCACGCAACATGACAATTTGTTCAAGGTTTGGTTTTGTGTGTTTCCAAAATCGATTTTCACGTTCCGATCATCAGTGGAAATACGGAACTAAAGAGATCAAGGGAAAAACAAAGGTTAAAAATCCAAAGAAGTGTGACACATGACGGGTAACTTGTGGTAAGTTTTACAAAAAGTGAGAACTAAAATAAAGAGTAAGTGTGACAAACGGGCATGAACAGTGCAGAAACAACTCATGAACACGGGGTGCAAACTCACGAAAATAACCTAAGTGCTAAAACATGTTCTTTTTGCTTACACAAATCGGGCTTATGCGTACGAATACAAACAGCTTCAAGGACCTTCAACTGCTGGACATAACGGGCACGACACAGTACAGAGAAGTGGGAATCATCATACACACTCAAACAATCGGGACGAGATAACAAATGCAAATACACAGCTGACTTCTTACGAATTTCACCCTCATCAGCTCCATCACCTTCCCTGCCACCTGACTCCTCCTCGTCCGTTTTATCACCATCACCACCAGCCGTCTCACCGTCATCCGCCTCGTCTTCATCCGCCGCCTCATCATCACCCGCCTCGTCGTCATCTGTATCCTCGCCGTCATCCGCCTCGTCGTCATCTGTATTCTCGTCATCCGCCGCATCATCACCCAACTCATATTCACCACCAGTCAGTCGTCTGATACCATCCATGTTCTCCTTCCTACGTCTGTCCCGTGTCACTGTCCTTACCTCATCTACGTCCCGAGATTGTGTTCCGTTTTGCCCCCGGCTTCCGGTCTCCTTCGATGCTCCGCGTGGGCCTTGGCCATTCCTAGCATATATTTCGGTTGAATAATTGGCGGTCGACCTCCGTGGTCTCTGGACCCTCGGATCAAGCGCCGGAGGGTGCTGCGGTGTCCGCACAGCCGGATACTGTGTCAAAGAAATGGGCTCAATGTCTGTGATTGGCGGTACTGTTGTTGTTGCCGACTCCTCCCCAACCCCAGCCACCAACGGCACTGGTGGTGGCTCCGGTGGCGGCAAGGGCAACGGTGGAGAAGGCACATTCGGTTGGCTTAGTGATCCACCACTCTTCCTCTGCACCGTGTGTTCGACTTGCTCTGGTTGTGTCGGTGGTAGAGGGAGCGGGTTCTTGCGTGGTCTTCCCCGCTTCGGGCGCTTCGCTTTTGCTGCGTCCGGCAGCATGTGAAGTGGTACATTCTGCTTGATACGTGCGCTCACTTAGTTCTCACCTTTTGTAAAACTTACCACAAGTTACCCGTCATGTGTCACACTTCTTTGGATTTTTAACCTTTGTTTTTCCCTTGATCTCTTTAGTTCCGTATTTCCACTGATGATCGGAACGTGAAAATCGATTTTGGAAACACACAAAACCAAACCTTGAACAAATTGTCATGTTGCGTGGTGATGTCTGCGGCATTCATACTTTTCATTGCTATTATTAAACTTTTATCTCCACGTAGATTATTTGTATATTTTAAGCGGAGATACTCTAGAGAACAGATAGATACTCTGAATAACGCCCTGCGGAAACGCCATGTTTGTCGTTGCATTTCATTGAATATTTCTTTTCTTAAACAGTGTCGGGAAAGTGGCGTTTGTCCAAGTGCCATACAGAAGCGCGTACACAGAGCCAAGGCGTATCACTCATTAACAATAGAGAGAGTATTCTTGAAGGATGATATCGCCCGGTCCTCCGATACACTTTGTACTATACAGTGTGAGTTCAAACGTTTGTACTGTGTAGCTCGCTCATTCCTTTCTGCCCATGACTATCTTCGATTTAGTTCACTTATTGCTGCTAATGACAACAAATTACAGACGAGGCTCATTGCGAAATACGAGAAGAATCTGAAGTGGTTACGCACAAAACGTTATGGCGCGATACAGATCAACACAGACACCATCATTAACCGAGCCAACATTGAGCTCTCTACCGTTCAAAAGGAACTGCTATGTTGGGGTACTGACTTCGGCATTCCTCCTGCCAATAACAAGAAGGAGGTAGTACTCACGGAGTTTGAATTATTCTACAAGAAGCTTCAGCAGCTCAAGCCCGTTTCTGATGCCCAGCAGGCTGTATGCACTGCCAGTATCAGAGCGGTTGCGCAAGAACATGCTGCAAAACCGCCGGACCGCAGCAAATTTTACCTGTCCCGTGAACACCTCAAAGTCCGACGTGAACTCAGTAACAATCATGATATCTTAATTACCAGACCGGACAAAGGACGCGCAACGGTCATAATGAGCCGAACAGAGTACATATCAAAAATGGCGGTAATCCTGAACGATGACTCCAAGTTCGTGAAACTCGGACCAGTTTCCACTCATGATAATTGTAACAGTTTTCCCCTGTCCTCTATAACTTTACACTCCCTCGCACCTCATGCGTCTTACGCCTGTCTATTAGCACCTTCATTGGCGCCATTGCCACATGTATACTATCACATTTTGCATATAACTGGTCGAGGCACGCTCAACCAGGCCTCTTACTTTTCAAGTTTGATTAAACCTGTTACACTGGTAGCAGAGGATGGTTACTACTCTGCTTTTGGCAGGTGTTCTGGTCGCTCTGCTTACGCTCCTCGTACTCGTCGTTCGGCTGATAAACGATATCAAGACCGCTCAGCGCGTTAGCCAAGGAAACCGAACGATACATCCGAACTCGGAACCGTGGGAGCCAACACCCCGCCTTACGAAAGAGCCGCCTGTGTTTGGAGAAGATATGGATTTGCATCCCGTAGCCTATTGTAGTCGGAAACTGTCAGCTGCAGAACGCAACTATACTGCGGCCGAGAGGGAAACGTTGGCTGTGGTATTTGCATTAAAGTGCTGGAGAATCTATCTATTCCGCCACTTTGACCTGATGACTGATAATATGGGTGTTGTCTATTTACGAACCAAACCGACTCTCACCAAGCGTGAGGCAAGATGGGTAGAGTTTTTAGCTGACTATGACTTTACGGTCTTTCACAAACCAGGAAAGAAAAACATTGCCGACCCGCTTTCACGCCGTCCAGATCTGTTCAGTGATTCTGAAATAGGCGGGTCATCCTATCCTCCTAACATTCAGTTGAATGCCATAGAGCATACCCTAGAGATTAATCCAGACTTAGCGCAGTTAATTGTCAGCGGTTACAAGTGCGACAAGGATCTTGCTCCCATTATCAGGAGACTGAAAAATTCAAGCCATGACAATCTGCACGACCGTTACCTTCTAAATGAAACACCCGGTTATCTTTATCTCAGATCTTCACCACAGAACAGGTTATGCATTCCAAAGAGTAGCAAACTCCGACTCGCCCTGCTTCAAGAATACCATGACTGTGTGACTGCGGGGCATCCCGGTCGAGATCGCACCTATTTCAGACTCTCTAGATATTTCTATTGGCCCAGAATGGGACTGGATGTAAAGGCGTTTGTCAAGTCATGTGACGTCTGCCAACGAGTTAAAGGCGGCCAGCTAAAAACTGGTCTCTTGCAGAATTTACCAGTGCCCAGTCAGCCGTGGGCAGATATCTCGATGGATTTTATCATGGGTTTGCCTAGGACCGATAAAGGTCATGATGCTATATATGTATTTGTAGACCGCTTGACAAAGTGTGTACATTTAGCACCTACTTCCTCTACTATTGACGCTAAAGGAAGTGCTGATCTGTATATTCAACATGTATTTCGACTTCATGGTTTGAGTTCTAGTATTGTATGTGATCGTGATCCAAGATTTACGGCAGCATTTTTTCAGGAATTGTTTGATCGCTTAGGAACGAAACTAGCATTTAGTACTGCCAATCACCCTCAGACAGATGGCCTAACTGAACGAGTAAACAGAATAGTAGAGGATGTGCTGAGGGCTTTTGTAAATCATAAACAAGATAACTGGGATATGCTCCTACCTCTCTGTGAGTTTTCTATCAACAGCGCTACTCAATCATCTACAGGAAACACACCGTTCTTCTTAAATTACGGTCTAAATCCCAGAGCGCCACCCGACTTCCTCAACCCTATTCAGGGAGGCAGAGATTCAGCTGATTGGTTGCAAGCAAGACAAGACGCGGTCAAGATCTCACAAGATGCGCTAGTGGCAGCTCAAGCTCGTCAGGCCTTCTATGCAGATCGGACAAGGGTCGAGGGAAAGCTGAAGGTGGGAGATTTGGTAATGGTCTACCGGGATTTCCTCCTGACTCCTGAAGCTCGGGACCGACCATCCCATAAATTACGCCCCAAGTGGTTTGGCCCCTTTCCTATAACCCATGTGGTCGGCCCGAATGCCTACAAGCTCAAGTTGCCTCATACCAGCCGCTGTCACCCGGTATTTAATGTGTCGGCACTCCGTGCCTACGAGAAGAACGCTATTCCTAATAGGAGACAGCCTACGCCTCCGCCTATCACGGACTTTGATGGTCATGCCCGCTATGTGGTGGAGAACATTCTCAGTCACCGCCGCCGGCAGAATCAGCTTCAGTACCTAGTCAAGTGGCAAGGCTACTCTGATGCCACTTGGGAGCCTGAACATTATTTGTTGGATGAATCTGGTAATGACATTGTTCCACTTCAGAAGTACAAAACCTTGGCTTCTGCCCGCTGAGTTTTGCAGTTGAACTTCTAGTTTCACCTTACACATTTGTTGAGCTTATTACACTTTATTTGCATGGAGTTTCAGTCGTCTTATTGTGTTACTTCAACCCTTTTTTTCGTCTCGCACGTGTTTGCGCTTATTGTACTCTATTCCACTTGAGCATTTGGGTTATAAGCTCCTTCCTCTCCATACGAGGGGGATGATGTAACAGTTTTCCCCTGTTCTCTATAACTTTACACTCCCTCGCACCTCATGCGTCTTACGCCTGTCTATTAGCACCTTCATTGGCGCCATTGCCACATGTATACTATCACATTTTGCATATAACTGGTCGAGGCACGCTCAACCAGGCCTCTTACTTTTGAAGTTTGATTAAACCTGTTACAATAATACAACAAAAGTAGAGAAACGCCTGATAACATACCTAAAGAAATTGAAAGCTGAGAAAGAAATTTCGGTCTCAGAGTTCATGAGAATCAAGCCAATAGGCTCCGCCCGCCCGCGACTCTATGGCTTGCCAAAGATCCATAAGCCGAATTGTCCATTACGCCCAATATTATCAATGGTAGCATCCCCACAGTACAAAGTATCGAAGTGGCTTTGTTTGATGCTTGGAGCTGTGCAAGATTATTACTGTAAGAACATTGTCAAGGATAGCTTCCAGTTTGTAGACCTCATTCGCACTCGCCAGATTCCCGCTACAGCGCACATGTGCTCATTTGATGTGGTCAGTTTGTTCACGAATGTACCGTTGGAACAGACCATAGATATTTGTGCGGATGTTCTCTATCACAATAACTCTGTTGACACGCCATGGCTGCCTGAATCCTCCTTCCGTACACTGATGTCTCTTGTTACTACGGGCGTTGAGTTTTCATTTGATAACGTGATGTATAGGCAGGTGGATGGGGTAGCCATGGGATCACCATTAGGTCCAGTGTTGGCAAATATATTTGTTGGCTACTGCGAATCTCTTGTGGACCCGTCACTGTGGCCGGAGTTTTACGTTCGTTTTGTCGACGACTCGTTCACATATTTTGATTCAGTACAACAGTGTGACGCCTTCTTGGACCGATTGAATAACTTACATCCCTCTCTGAAATTCACGGTTGAGCATGAACAGAACAACACCTTGTCCGTTCTAGATGTGCGTGTGGAGAAGTCAAACGATGAAATTGTAACGTCAATATACAGGAAACCAACATTTACCGGACAATATATCGTGTTTGACTCGTATTGTTCGTACCTGTATAAGGTCAACCTGGTGAAGAATCTGGTGGATAGAGCGCGGCGAATCTGTTCCCCCTCTCGACTCAAGGATGAGCTAGGTTTTCTGAAATCTGTGTTTCTCAAAAATGGTTACCCGGAGGAACTGCTAAACAAGCTACTAAAATCAGCATCAAAACCAAAGGTCGTCATCATTGGTCCAAGTCGTTGCCCAGTCTACCTTTCCTTACCTTGGAAAGGAGAGGCATCACAGACATTGTGCCGCACAATCAAAACGCTAGTTACACAAACATACTTGGCGGCGCACTTCATCCCTGTGTTCACTACGATACGTGCGTTCACGGTGAGGAAGGATGTCCTACCATCCCACCTATTGAGCCACTTGGTCTACCAATTTGAGTGCCGGAATTGTGATAGCCGGTACGTTGGTAGGACCCTTCAACACCTGAGCGCACGTATCAAGCAGCATGTACCACTTCACATGCTGCCGGACGCAGCAAAAGCGAAGCGCCCGAAGCGGGGAAGACCACGCAAGAACCCGCTCCCTCTACCACCGACACAACCAGAGCAAGTCGAACACACGGTGCAGAGGAAGAGTGGTGGATCACTAAGCCAACCGAATGTGCCTTCTCCACCGTTGCCCTTGCCGCCACCGGAGCCACCACCAGTGCCGTTGGTGGCTGGGGTTGGGGAGGAGTCGGCAACAACAACAGTACCGCCAATCACAGACATTGAGCCCATTTCTTTGACACAGTATCCGGCTGTGCGGACACCGCAGCACCCTCCGGCGCTTGATCCGTGGGTCCAGAGACCACGGAGGTCGACCGCCAATTATTCAACCGAAATATATGCTAGGAATGGCCAAGGCCCACGCGGAGCATCGAAGGAGACCGGAAGCCGGGGGCAAAACGGAACACAATCTCGGGACGTAGATGAGGTAAGGACAGTGACACGGGACAGACGTAGGAAGGAGAACATGGATGGTATCAGACGACTGACTGGTGGTGAATATGAGTTGGGTGATGATGCGGCGGATGACGAGAATACAGATGACGACGAGGCGGATGACGGCGAGGATACAGATGACGACGAGGCGGGTGATGACGAGGCGGCGGATGAAGACGAGGCGGATGACGGTGAGACGGCTGGTGGTGATGGTGATAAAACGGACGAGGAGGAGTCAGGTGGCAGGGAAGGTGATGGAGCTGATGAGGGTGAAATTCGTAAGAAGTCAGCTGTGTATTTGCATTTGTTATCTCGTCCCGATTGTTTGAGTGTGTATGATGATTCCCACTTCTCTGTACTGTGTCGTGCCCGTTATGTCCAGCAGTTGAAGGTCCTTGAAGCTGTTTGTATTCGTACGCATAAGCCCGATTTGTGTAAGCAAAAAGAACATGTTTTAGCACTTAGGTTATTTTCGTGAGTTTGCACCCCGTGTTCATGAGTTGTTTCTGCACTGTTCATGCCCGTTTGTCACACTTACTCTTTATTTTAGTTCTCACTTTTTGTAAAACTTACCACAAGTTACCCGTCATGTGTCACACTTCTTTGGATTTTTAACCTTTGTTTTTCCCTTGATCTCTTTAGTTCCGTATTTCCACTGATGATCGGAACGTGAAAATCGATTTTGGAAACACACAAAACCAAACCTTGAACAAATTGTCATGTTGCGTGGTGATGTCTGCGGCATTCATACTTTTCATTGCTATTATTTTTTATTATTATTTTTTTTTTTTCCTTCCTCTATCACATGTATCATCTTTCCGTTTTTCCTTCCTCTATATAAATGTACCCCCCCTCCCCTCC
This sequence comes from Sycon ciliatum, assembly GCF_964019385.1. Classification (NCBI taxonomy): domain Eukaryota; kingdom Metazoa; phylum Porifera; class Calcarea; order Leucosolenida; family Sycettidae; genus Sycon; species Sycon ciliatum. The sequence continues at coordinate 13,166,917 of NC_088651.1, read as the reverse complement.
CCCTGTGCCTACTCCTCCCCAGTTTTTGGTGCTCTGAAGTGTCGCTGAAGCCGAGACCTCAGGTCGGCGGAGATGCTCCAGTTTTCACCACCACAGTTGCGTCTGCAACCACCTCTACCATGCAGTATTCTGTTCTCGAGGTTCGTGGTTTCTCGTAAAAAAAAAAAAAAAAAAAAAGAGTGAGACAAAAGAGGGAGACAGAGAGACAGAGAGAGAAAAAAAGAGAAATAGAGAGAGACGGAGAGAGAGAGAGCGGAAGAGGGGGAATCAGTTAGTTAGGGGTATCGGAGAGATGGTTTAGAGGCTCGTGGTGGCCGCATCAGTGTTTGGTTGGGGGTAGCAGGGAAGACCAAATGGCTATGTAAATAAGTAACTCAGCATCAGGTCGTGGAGTGTCAGTATCACATCAGTCGTGCTGTGTGCTATCGCATTTGCTGATTGTTTAGCAACTGTTGGTGTTGGAGGACATTATAGTTTAACTTGTAGCTCCTTGCTGCTTTTTTTCTTTTCTATAAATTTATCATTGGCTCTACATCTGAAGCGGTGCTTGGTTTTGGAGCTTGAGAAAGCGCTTTCCGTCGGCGGGTAGGAAATTGGCAATGTTGCAATGTGGATAAATGCAAGTATTCAAAATTGTTTCTTTCCAGAAAACGTGAGACACTTTTTAGGAGACATGTCCTGGGTGAAAGTGGAGATAGTCCACTGTTCTGCAGTACATGGTTCAGGAAATAGACGCCGTAAAGGGTTTCCGCTATGGCCTTTGAAATTTGGCTATTTTAGCGATGCGATTTTCATAATAATAATATTATTTGGAGATGATGGACATAGACACTGCTCTCCTGGATGTAGCCTTGTATCTATGTGGTGGTTATGTGAGGCCCGCCCAGGATAGGTAATGTTGACATGGTGGGTTGTTTGTTCTTAGCTCCATTCTGTACGCTGTACCAGCGCTCGTTTTTGGACCAAAAATTCAGTCGTATTCAGTGCCCATTTCTAGGTGGTCCTGATTTACAGGGTATCCATAAGTTATGCAACGAGCCCTTTCGCATGGTTGTTGTTGACCCCAAAAGACACTTACTTTCAAAATTTGTACGAAATCGGAGTAATGTCCCTGACATTCTGGTATTCTCAGACATGCTCTCTTAAGATAATTCGGCAATGTTGCGCCAGAGTGATTATTTCACAATAATTATTACATGTACACTGTGCCAATTAAGTAACTCCACCTCCATCACATGCGCTCTCTGGCTGAACTCATGACACCAGCAATATGCAACAGCGCGGCGTTGCACTTCTTCATATCATTCTACGTGTGAACTGGGCTTTCAAATTAATTCTACCCGTTCATCATTCTCAAGCTTCACTAATAACATCTTAGTGGTCCAAACAGCGCTGTATGGAGGATATCATATTTGGCATTATCTACAATTTGTAATCATGTGGCTGATGCAATGAGGTCGGCCAGGGAGCGCAAGTTGTGGAGGTGCATTTGCTTCTTTGATAAAATGGCCGAAAGCTACTGCTGCACCTTTGAGTACAATGTAGACCGTTTGCAAAATTTATACTCTGCTTTTGTCTTGATTGTATTAGTTATTCTGTACTCTGCTTTTGGATATCCGATTATTCCCGTAATTAACACTGCTGTTGGCCAGTGCCATCACCGAAATTTCTAAACATAATGGCCATTGCTGCCTTGACGACATGACTGAGTAATGATATATCACACGTACAATATAGCGACAAAAAAATAAGGAGCAAAAATGATCTCAACTGGCCTGTCCATCACAAACAAGTGTGTTGTAAACTCATGCATATTTTCAAAGTAAGTTACTGCCTGTCGCATTGAAAAAGAATACCCTAATATGAGGAGCGTCAGTTTGCACATGCGATTTCGCATTCGGAAGAATAGACATGCAACGTAAGATTCGGGAAGAGAAGAGGGGGAAGAAACCGTCTGCTGCCAAGATCCATTAATTTTGTTGGCTTCTCCGCTTTGTCGAGAGCAGTATGATAATTCACTGTTTAGTGTTGTGCAAACTTTCAAGCAATGGATAGTCTTTGAAGCTGTGTACATTCTTCTCCGTTATCTGAAGTTTAGAAGCAAAAACAAAATGTCACTGCACTCACATCTTTCATGTCCTTCAAGTTCACTTTTCATGCCCACCATCACACTTTCTCGTTAACTATCACCTCGCTAGCTGTGCACAGTAATCACTTTCTATCTTTTCTAGCAACTAGCCTTATCTTTTATGAAATATTCAATTCATTTTCTCGCAACTAGCGTTATCTTTCAGGAGAATAATAAGGTCATTTTTGCTGATGCGTTTGGCTCTTTCATTGAATCTCTTCCGAATGCGTACAAGATAAGGTTGTTCTCTGTTTTCCCATTAGTAACGTTACGCCACTGATGATTGTGAAAAGAAACCACTCTGGACACAAATCTGCTCCGGTTGAAATGTTTGCAATATGACAGCGCATTTATAAATATTGTTTATCTCTAACATTTTAAAACATATTCTATATCCAATCCTGCCTATTTGAAAATGGTACTCACCCTGTTATCGGCTCGTATGCCCATGCTTTTTCCAAATGGAAATTTAAAAGCAGAATAATAGAAACCAAATTTCACTTATCATTAAGATCGCACATTGGCACTCACCTGACAAAGACGTTTGAACGTGTACTCATTGTATAGCAGCTCACTCAAGCGTGTACTAACCCCACACAGCTGAAAGATGTCCGCAATAGACAGCAAAGGTAATAGAATTGAGTGCCATACATCAAATGGAACATTGCCAAGTCCTGACTCGACTGATTCCAACGCCCTTAAATGTTCATCTTCAGATTCATTAACCAAACCCGCGGCTCCTTCTTCTAGCGACAGGTCTTCATGCACGACTTCATCATCTCGAACAGTAAGGTCGACAGGAACAGTCCCTGGCAAAGAACCATTATGGTCACTGGTGGCAGATGCATCGTCATCGGAATGGTCAGGCTGGCAATGGATTTCCATTGGTAAGTCTTTTTTTTTGACCTCTGTCCTGGAGTTCGGCACAAGCAACACACATTGTAGAACAAATGCACACACCGATACGCACACATTCGTGCACACAGACACACACGCAAGATTGTCTAGAGTGTCTCAGGGTTGCATTGATCGGTTTATCTCAATCTTCCGCGAGCAGGACTATCCTCATTCCAGAATCTCTCGGCATACAATCGTAAGAGAAAAAGATGAAACATTAAACTATCAGTTAACAATGAGAGCATTGTGCATATGTTGCTGAAAACATCCATCCTTACGTCAGAGGAAAAGAATATCAGAGCTGATGATATCGGACAGGAACATACAAGTTATTCTCCAGGAGTAAAAAACACTTCTGGCGTCTGATTTGCAAAACGTAACTGGTCTCTTGAAAGCTTCAGATCTCTAACTTATAGCTTAGTACTGGTGACATGAGCGTGCGTATCTCTTGAACCCATACGAGTGGAAGCTGTGACACGTAAGCCAGGGTCCTACTCTAGCTATTCGATTGCTCTCAGTAGGAAGTGAAAACCTGTCAGTGTCTTCTAGGTTTAGCCTGGTTGCATGGCTCGCATGGCTAGAGCATTGCTGATGACAAGCAAGATCCTGTGTTCGAGTCTTGGTGGGGTTTGCACTGTTTTCTCTTGTTGTTCTTGCATTTGTTCAATGCAACACAATATTTTGGAAAGGTCACAACAATAAGAGACAAGATAAAAAAGAATGCTTTACAAAAATAATAAGAATAAAACGAAGACTGTAAAATGTCACTGTAAAAATGTCAATGTAAATGAGTCACTGAGTGCAGTTATCTGTTTTCTCTTCTCAAGCAGTTCACTTCTCAAACTGATGTTTTTCGTTTTGAAGTCCTCCTAATCAAATCAAATACAAGTAGTTGTCAATTGATTTCCTTCTTTCAAATGATCCAATAGAGTGGCGGCTTTCCTGTGGATGCGGAAAACTGGGCCTTTGGCCGAGCCTCACGCGACCCGTGATTTTGTCTTCTTCTTTCAAATGATAGTTTGGAAGCGATCGAGCTAACTGTGCACTGTATAACCTTTCATTCAACGATGCAAGTCAACTCAGTCAACAAGACACTTACTTTCATCTACTGAACCCTTCATTCATAAGACATAGGGTTTCAGAGCTGCCTCGCTTTCTTCCCATTCACTCTGCAAAACTCGAACTCATTTCTTAATCCATTTCTTACAACGTTTCGGCAAAATTGCCCTCATCAGGTATGCAACGGTGTGCAAGTTTGCAAAGGAGCAGTTACGTACATGCAATTTGTGATCCCATGACGTGCTACATAGCACCCACAGTGACGTGCCAGAATAATAAAGATAGTGAGAAAGTAAAAGATGTATGCTATCGACAACAATTATTCAAAGAAGACAATGTGGCGATAAATTCTCGAAAACCCCGAAGTACTTTCACACATACAGCGATGCACACCCACACATCCATGTACACACATACACAGACACACGCCCCCACTAACACACACACTCCAACAACATGATATTGAACAGTACACTGGTGTATGGTGTGGCAAAAATACCAGCTAGTGTCAGATGTCACCTCAGTGCACACATATCAATATATTATTTCAAGAGTGAGTAACTAAACGCACAGTAATATTTTCCAGGTGCAATGATGAGTAACACTGAGCAAACTGTCATACTCACACTATTACACAATACGACGACAGAGAAAGTGTTGTTACTCCGAGTTTCACGCACTGAGCGATCATCAGAAAACAGTGACAACAGGAACAGTTTCCTGATGATCGCTTAGTGCGTGAAACTCGGAGTAAAAACACTTTCTCTGTCCTCTTATTATGTGAACCAACTCTGCCTGTCGGTATTAAGCGCTGTCTTGGACAGCCTGGAAACTCTCTGTTTAACTCACAGAAAAACCCAGCCAGGGTTGGTGTTACTTTGAGGTCCCAAGCTCCTTATCTCCACAGCTTCTCTCAACTTCCTGCTTGCCCTGTCACCTTCTCTGGCTAATACTCAGTAATAGTACTTTCACATCCGCAAAAATAGTATCCCCCAGCGCCAGTCTCCACTGGGCATGCTTGGTCACAAGTTGGTGCTCATGTGCTCACCCCAGGGCTTGCAGCGGGTACTGCGGTGCGTTTCTCCATTATGATCCGTCTGTCTAGTTTCCAATGATCTCTCAGTCTCTCCGACGTTGTGATCGCGGCATCAGAGCGACACAGTTGGCGACGAAGACTGAATGAATGTTCGTAAACAACCCTCGCGGATAATTTATACTTCCAAATTGCTTCGCTGACATTGTGATCAGGCTTTAACGGCAGTTTAAAAACGCTTGATAACCGGAAGGCGTCTCAGTATGACTGCCAGTTAACCGTTATGTATCTTGTTGTCGTACTATCTGACTGTACTAATAGAGAGGTTCTGCATAATGAATTTCGCTTCATTTTTTCGTCACCATTGTTATAAAGATGTCTAGAATCTGTTCCATTCAGCTGAATGAAGGGTGGTCCTCGAAGGATCATGCCTTTTTCATCAGACTTCTTCTGTCAGGTGGTGTAAGACCTGATGATATCAAGCAGGTGGATCTGAGTGGAAGGCGCGGATTCTGTAGAGTTTCGTTTTCCTGCACTGCCGTTAGGGACGAGGTGTTGTCCAGAGGGTTAGAATTTGAAGGAAAACAACTAGTATTAGTAGTTGGTGATGGAGCAGTTGTGTCCGTGCATATATTTGGTGTGGCGGATGACACCCCACTGTCCGCCATTACGTCCGCGATGGAGAAATTTGGATCCGTCATTGGTGTTCCGAAGTGGGAAACAAAGGCTGTGGAAGGCTGCACCTTCACAACTGGTACTACATTCGTAAACTTAGTACCCACAGCTATCGTACCCTCCACCATCATGTTGTCTGAGTCCCGTCAGAAACTGCGCGTTTGGCACAGGGGTCAAGTTCCCACGTGCCACAAGTGTGGCTCCAGTACTCATATCGCCAAACTCTGCACCCACCAGGCCAGGAGGCCCAGTCCGTACGCTGATGCAGCAGCCAGCGCGCTGAAGGGTACATGTACTCAGGGCCAGGCCCAGGGGACACTGGATGACACAGTGGGTGCAAATTCAGAACCAACAGTGAGTACAAGCCAGTCAGCAAGCAGTACAGCTTCAGCACCTGAAACTGGGACACCTCAAGTTTCTTCACCTAGTCAGGAATCAGCCAAACCAGACCAGCTTAACAAGGAGCTGGGAACTGCTCACTGCCCTCCAGATGACAAGGGAGGCTTTATGGTGGCCAAGGGACGGAAAACATTCAGAGTGCCAAAAAAACTTGTTGACTTTTCGGGAAATGAGCTACTGACCGACTCGGACATGGAACAGGAGGACATGGTCATGGGTAACAACGAGAGCAACGACCGGCATATGACAGTTGGCGAACTCACCATATCGTATTAGATCATGACCAGTGTAGCTTTCTTAAATGTCTGTAGCCTTAGGAGAAAAGTAGCAGAAATTGAAGACTTTATCTCAACCCGTGGAGTACACATCCTAGGCGTTGCGGAAACTTGGCTGTCAGCCGATGTAACAGACAGAGAAGTAAACATTCCTCATTTCAGTGTGTTCCGCAAAGATCGGGAAGGTAGGCAAGGAGGCGGTGTTGCCTTCTACTGTCATACGTCCTTGCAAGTCCGTCGAAGACGTGACCTCGAGTGTGAGCTGGAGATGCTGTGGCTGGAGATTCTAGCCCCAGGTCGACCAGGCAATGAGACGGTCTTACTGGGCTGCTGCTATCGACCACCTAGTGAATCTGCGGGCTACTGGGATGGGCTGGAGTCAAACCTAGAGACTGCCTGCAGTGGACCGCAGACCACAACTGTGCTAGTAGGAGACTTCAACGTAAACTTTAATGATGCCCATGCTGTGACTCCTTTGCATCATGTACTCAACCAGTTTAACCTTCGCAACCACGTCACATCTCCTACCCGAGTAACCAGCAGTACTGCCACACTACTGGATCTATTCTTGTCTACCACCCCGATCCAGGGTGTTTGCGAGACCATACATTTGGATATCAGTGACCACTCTGCAATACTTGCCAGGCTGCCAATTTCAGCAAGTCACCACTTGAAGGGACAGCATCTGCGCAAGACTCGCTGTTTGCACAAAGTGGATTGGAATATGTTTACATGTGACCTGGAGAAGACGCTAACTACCTGTGACTCTGTCTGTGTGGATGTGCTTGGGTCGTCACTCACTGCGGGAATCAAGACCACTCTAGACAAACATGCTCCATTTCGGGAACGGCGCCGCAAATCTCGACGTCCTTGCCCCTGGATTACAGATGAGTTAGTGGCAAGTGTTCGTGAACGGAACCGGGCGCATCGTCTCTGGCTCCGAGACAAAACCGATCAGAACCTTCAAGAAGCACACCGATCAGCTCGCTCCAAAGCACGGAAGTTGGACAGGAGTCTGCGCAACTTGTACTTCACTAAGAGATGTGATACATCAGATCAACGGCAACTTTGGGCTGTCATGAACGATGTCACAGGCCGACAGAAGACACGGAAAGAACCTGAAGCGCCGCTTGAGTCACTCAGTAAATTGTTTGGAGACATTGTGCATGACCCTATGCGGCCACCTGAGCTGCATATACCACATGGTCCAGCCTCTGCATCTAGCTTCTCAACATTTCAGCCGGTAAGCGTGTCTGATGTTGCACAATGCTTGCAAACTGTGAGTCCTCACAAAGCATCTGGGAGTGACAACATTCCTGGAATTGTACTGTGGCGGTGTTCACATATCCTGGCACCTCCATTTACCACCCTAGTCAATGCATCCTTGACATCAGGTACTGTGCCAGTGTGTTTTAAAACATCACACATTAGTCCACTGTTCAAGAGTGGCGATGCAACATCCCCTACTAACTATAGACCAGTGTCATTGCTCCCTATTCTGTCCCGGATTTTGGAGTTCTTTGTAAAGAAGCAACTCACAGCATACCTCACGCAACATAGCATATTACCTAGCAGTCAGTTTGCCTACAGGAAAATGCACTCTACCGAAGATGCATTAGTTCTAGCCGCCAACCGTTGGCTGTTGGCCAAACAAGAGCGAAAATACACAGGTATTGTGATGGTTGTCATGTCAAAAGCGTTTGACCGTGTCCAACATCAACGTCTGATTGATAAACTATTCACCCTGGGAGTCAATGGCAGAGTATTGTTATGGTTGGCTAGCTATCTGTCTGGTCGTACTCAACGTGTCAAGGTGTGTGAGGCTCTTTCTGATGCAGTCCCATGCTCAAGAGGTGTGCCCCAAGGCAGTGTTCTTGGGCCGCTTCTCTTTGTCCTTTACACGAGTGACATTTCCGACGTCATACCTTGCATTGTTGTTCATCAGGAGTTCGCGGACGACATCATCCTAGATTATTCTGATTCAGATCTGGACACTGTTTGCAAGACGTTGACTACGGCTGTGACACGTCTGTCTGACTGGCTCTCCGAAATTGGGCTTCTGCTGAATACCGGCAAAACCCAAGTCATGGTAATTCAACCTCGGGGACTCACTGGCGACATACCAGTCGTGAAATGTAAGGATCAAGCCTTAACTGTTACCTCCACTGCCAAATACCTTGGCGTAACCATTGATGACCAGCTATCCTGGCAGCCCCATGTCTCCAGTGTTGTGCAGAAGGCGTCAGTCGCCATCAGCCAGCTATGGCGCCATGGGCGATCTCTGCCCATAAGAGCCCGCAGACTTTGGTACATTGGCATTGTGCAAGCACGACTAACGTACGCATCCAATGCATTCTTCCCGTCGCTGACACAGCAGCTGCAGAGTCGTTTAATCAAATCCAGCAAATCCGGAATTCGTGCAATTTTCCAACTCTCCAGCCGTGCATCCACAGCCCCCCTCCTCGTGCGCTTATCTATTCGATCCCTAACTCACATTTTTAACTACAAGGTTTTATTTTTTGTTTTCCGTTGCCTACATGATCTTGCAAGTCCTCTTTTCTGCACCTACTTTCAGTTGATGGCTAACACAGGCCAAGCATCCCTGGATGATCGCCGAATTACTCGAGGACAGGAGCACCGGCTACTGCAAGTGCCTTTCCTTCCTGGACCTTCCGGTCGTCAGTCATTGACATTTGTGGGAAGCACTCTTTGGAATTCCCTTCCCAGCGATATTCGCCTCCACAGTGCGGCGGTTGCCTTTAAACTGGCTCTGAACAGAATTAATTGTAATTTGTAACCACCTTGCTCGGCATCCCTACACATTACTGCATGTTTTCTCGGTGTTTTCTTCACTGCATGCTTACACATACACACATCCATTTGAATTATATACAAACTTTGTGCTTTGGAATTATCATGATTGTTATGATTCTTTTTAATATTTCCTTCTCTCATAATATTATATTCGTTCTTAGCAGAAACCGGAGGTTTTTCCTCTTGTGAGAAGGCACAATTGCCTGTGCTCTAAACGAATTCAAATAAAAGAAACAAACAAACAAACAAACCATGAGGGCGCAGCGAAAAAGTGGACGAATATTCGTCAAAGTGGGCGCGAAACTCGAATATTAAGTGAACACATTTTTCGTTGCCCTTTTGCTTCACTCCGGTTACCTTTTCTACCTACTTGTACAGTCTTGCTTTGATCTGAGTCAATTTTAGTTTGTATCTCCGTGGCACGTCATTCAGTGTGGTAGCTTCAGCTTACAATGGAAGGTCCCATACGGCGTAGACTATGGTGAAGAAAGATGATGGTGTGGATCCGCTGCAGACTCCATTGACCAAGAAACAACAATTCATCCTGCTAGAGGTCTCCGCCATCGTTTTCCGGTAGTAGGAAACAACACATAAACTCCTCGTACTCATCTGCTATATCCACGCCACGGACATCACTTCACGACTCAAACAAGTGCTTTCGTTACGGAAACGCAAGGGAGAAAAAATTAGTAGAAAAGCAGAATTGAAAAAGCAGTGAAAATTGCGCAGCGAAGTTTCGCCCTGCAGAACCTACCGGCGCTTGAATTTTTTTCGCGCCTCAAATTTCGTCACATTTCACGTCATCAGCAGAGACGAAATTCGGTATGCAGAACTTCTCTACTGTTGGTATGGTGGGGATTTGTTCTTAGTTCCGTTGTGTACCCTGTGGCAGCGCTTGATTTTGGTCCCAAAATTCAGTCGCAGTTTGGGCCCCAATCGAGGTCGTCCAAGGCCCCCGTAAGGCACGCAACAGATCCTCCAGGAAACTCCCATGCACCATCTTAGCGAAAGAAGAGGGATAGCCTAGGCCAGTTATTTTGGTGTTCTTGGATATGCGCTATTTCTGTGCACTACAGGTCACTGTTTCAAGCTATTTCAATGTAGGGTAATTATACCCACAATATCAAAAGCCAGCACAGTTTGTAATGAACCTTGCCAACATGGTCACTAAAAATATGTTAAGCTGATAATCATGACCTACTACGACCATACAAGCTAATGACAGGAGGCAACATTATTAATCTTTGTTATCATCATGGGTCCACTATGGCAGGGTGCCAAACTGTAGGATGCAGAGATGATTACTTCAGAAGTACAGGGCCACAATAAGAGATACATGTGACCTTAGAAGCATAGACTATGAAAGAAATACAACGTGTAAGAACAACTAGAAACTGGAAACGGGGGTCCATAAATTAAAAAGCTGTTTGAGCAGTATCGGCAGTGCATGATTCATGCTTATCAACTTAAAAAAGAGTGAAAATGAGTTATGATATTGGTTGGAGCTTTGGGCTGGGAAGAAACAATGCAATCCTGACAAAAAAGGCACGTTCACTCAGTCAGCTTCACAATCGTGTATATGAAATAATAAAACTGAACTGAACAAGTAAGCAAGTTCAAGAAAGTCATCGAGAGTTTGCAAACGACAGACTGTGCAGAACTAAGATAGTTAAGCGAGTGTTTCATCATTTCTTTCCACAAATTATGGATTCGAAATAAGTATAAAAATCAGCTTTTTGGGTTCCCATTGGTAGCAAGTTCACTGCCATACAGTTGCATCGCGTCAAGCAATTCGACGCTGCTCATCATCCTTTGCGAATCAGACACTTGTGATGACCCAAGTATGTAGGTACCCAAGCCACTGTATAGAACGTCATGCCTGGGGCGACTGGACGGTGGCAAACTCGTCCAGAGCTTGTGGTACTCCAAAATAGCCGTGAAGTAATCCTCGACCTGTTCTGTGCGTAGTTCGCCATTGATCAGCAGATCGATCACAGAGTGTTTTGTTGCGAGCAGTGCAGTTGTGTGAATCCAGTGTCGGGTGTCAAATGTGTCATCGCACTCCACTACTTTAATGTTCGTATACTTTACAGCAAAATGATAGAATGGGTTATGGGTCCAAGGATTAGCTAAGGACTGTGTGAGAGAAGCCGTATGCCACCCATGTGATAGTAACGAGACCACTATCGCATCTCTCTTCGCGGTGTTGTAGAAACATTTGGCAATGCACACTAGCCGGTTAGCGCGGTTCGCGGAGGACACGTATGGAACCATCTCTGAAACATCTTTCTCTAAATCCGTGATGATACCTGTCTGATACTGTTCAATGGAGCTGCAACTCTCAAACGACAAATTCACCACGTCTTGAAGTCTATACACTGTACGATAGAAAATTGTTTCCACATTGCATCTTTGTTTGATCAACGTCGGTGAAAGGTTGGGAAGGTAAGTACAAGCTTCCTCTGCGGACAGGCAATGCTCTTGTGCGAGTGACATCAACTGCCCAGTGCTGGTCCAGCTCGTAGGTGTATTCACGGTCTCAGGCAGCCTCAGGATTAGGCTTGATAATAGCACGATGGACCGCTTTTTGTATTTGAAAACTCGATGATCATTGCAACGGATCACGCAGTTAAAGAAGTCTTCACTTTCGTTTTGATGCAGACTGGCTACCCTGGTAGCAATGTAGATGACTTTGGCACTGTGAATGTAGGACATTTCCAAACTCGGACTGAGGTGATACCGGTGCTGTATGCATGGAACAACGGAACAACAACATGATAGTAAAGTATGCTATAAAATATGCGAATTGAAAATGAGAGGATCATAAGTTTAGAAGTTATCCGTTTCGTCGAACACAAATAATTGTGATGAAACGCCGCGGAGACAACAAATTTAATAAACCAATAAATAAAATTAACTCTGCAATCATCACTATGTATCGAAATCAAATATTAAATGCAAATTTTAACACATTTTGGAATGAATACTTTAAAGTCATTATTTTTTGCTTGGCTTGCCATCACTTCAGTCACGATTATCCACTGATGAGTGTGTCAAGAATATTGATTCTGGAAAACATTTGACTTCGTAGATACATGGTGATGACGGCAAAGTTACTTCTATTTATTGCTTTTATTTGAAACTCGGGTATTGAGCCAATAATGAAAGTAGAAAGGAAAAGGATATATGGAAACGAGTTAAGAGTAACTCTCCACCACTGTAACTAGATACTATATACAGTCAGAAAGTGCAACAACTAGGCACAAAACTGACAGAGTATTGAGACATTCGACGTCCTGACACCCAGCTTCAACACATCTCCGTAGCGGTAACTGACAGCCTTCCAATTTGGAAGTTATGACCAAATTGTAGTAAGACCGCTCTGTCAAATCGCCTTCTGGTCTCGTCATCGTCCAGTGACAATCGACATTCTCTGTTCTGTTGGGACTGTAGCTTGTGCTCGTTTTCGTTGCGCTTGCCTTCCCCTCTTTGGTCTTTCCATAACCTTGAACCTTCCAAGTTGGAAGGCAGTCGGTTAGCGCTACGGAGATGTGTTGACGCTAGATGTCAGGACGTCGAATGTCTCAGTACTCTGTCAGTTTTGTTCCTAGTTGTTGCACTTTCTGACAGCATGTATGTGGGTCCCTATAACAGTTCGGCCCCCATAACGGGTCGGCTCCCTTTAGCAGGGCGGGTTTGACCAAAAAAGGAAGTCATGCAAGTGCACACATGACGTCTTGACTGGGTCCTCTGAGTGCAAGGGGTCCATGACCTTGTATAACGGAAATGGAAGAACCAGGAAATCCTCATTGACCCCATGACCCCGGGACTAAATTTCGCATTCACACGAAAACAGGCAACGGAAGGAACTATTGAACTTGTGAAAGAGATGAGGGATGGGTTATACCAAGACTACTATTACTATGAAAAGAATTCGGGTGGACACACCCATTCCCATAGCGCTGCATATCACATCCGAACCAGTTCCGTTATTTTTACAACGTTTCGGCACTTGGCCATCGTCAGGTAATAACAATGAATACCGGGGAAGCCACACGAGAGCAGTATATACGCAGAGATTAGCGCCAAAAAAGATGCGAATTATGTCACCTAGTATGCAGAAGGGGGGGGGGGACAGAGAGAGAGAAAAGGCGCAACTAGCACATCACGGAGGAGAAGCAGCAGAAGGTAGCGCGCATTGTGCTCTGTGCATAACTCACATCATTTTATTTTTTGGTGCTACACTCTGCGTAACGCCATTCACAGAGCAAAATGCTCGCTACCGTCTGCTGCTTCTCCTCCGTGATGTGCTAGTTGCGCCTTTTCTCTCTCTTTGTCCCCCCCCCTTCTGCATACTAGGTGACATAATTCGCATCTTTTTTGGCGCTACTCTCTGCGTATATACTGCTCTTGTGTGGCTTCCACGGTATTCATTGTTATTACCTGACGATGGCCAAGTGCCGAAACGTTGTAAAAATAACGGAACTGGTTCGGATGTGATATGCAGCGCTATGGGAATGGGTGTGTCCACCCGAATTCTTTTCGCAGATGAAGCTGCAGGAAGCCTCAGCCCTTCTTCAAACTTGGGTCTCCTCTTCCCGGAGCGAGGCAGCGTGGCGGTTTGTACAATGGTCTTGGAAGCTGCAGAGGAGCGAGTGTCAACTGTCTTTTCTTTTGCAGTGCCGGCGAGAGGGATTGATCCCCAGATTCATTTCGAATTGTGTGCGGAAGACAGCATCAACGAGTCACAAGACCATCAGAGAACACAGGAGACATCAGTACTGCCGCCGTCTTCTCTGCGATGCCATCGAAGACAAATGCGCAGAGAAAGATTACCGCGGTAGGCGATACAAGCAGTCCAGAGAGCAACTGTGGACGTTTACACAGTCGGACCACCCTATTGATCCGTTCTCTTAAACGTGCAGTGGTTACCGAAGAACGAATAAGTTCCAACGCCAGACTAAATCGGAAGATTTCTGGACTTCGAGAGGCGGATCAACGTGTGGCGGGAACCAACAGCTCACCCCGCGGCCCAACTCCTGTTGCCGCCGTTGGTGTTGCGTCACCGAGTGGGCATACGACCAATGCTGAGCCAGTCCATGATCGGGCGTTGGTGGTGGGCGACTGTGTGTCCGACCAGACAAGGCGTCTGCTGGAACATGGAACTAGCTTTGTCCCGTCGACGGGGAGGCTCACCAAGCAAGAACGAACAGATGTTGAGACATCGGTAGAGAGGATGGCGTTCACCCTCCGGTGGCAACAGTCCCAGCCTCAGGGTGTGGACCTCAAAGAGGAGGACCCACCGCCGGAGATCAGACAGGACAAGAAATTGTGGAAGCTGATGAAGTGTGGCTTTAAGCAGCCCCCACAGATGGACGACAAAGACGAAAGGAACATGGCCAACTTCCGCGACTAGGTGTTACGGGCTTACGACAGACACACACCCTCTAAGCCCAATCTGGTGCAGGAGGAGCGGAAGGAGCTGAAGCGACTTCGCACAGACCAAGAAACCATCATCAAACCATCGGATAAAAGTAAAAAACTCGTCGCTATGAGACAGGAGCTGTATTTGCAGAAAGCAGAAGACATATTGTCGAACATGACCATGTATGAGAAAGTAGATTTGACCATAGAGTCCTACGAGACCAAGACACGAGAAGTAATACTGTCAGAGTGCAAGAACATGGATTCAAAACTCCTAAGTCAATCCTACCAAGCAGTTCGAAGTTCCCCGAGTGGTACGGTCTTCCAAAGGACCATAAGCAGAACTTACCATTGCGACCCGTGGCAGCAGCGTGCGACAGCCCAACGACTGGAGTATCTATTGTATTGGAGCGCATCCTACAGCAGCTCATTCAATTTGTCCCGGCCCACCTGGCTAACACGACGGAAGCAATAACCCACATCTGTGACGCATGTCCGGGATTGAACGCCCCCGATGGCACCATTGTTATGTCCATGGATGTAGTCGGGTTATATCCGAGCATACCTATTCGGGAGGGCGTTCAGGCAGTGGTGGATATGCTGCAGCAGTATTCCCAGCGGATCGACATGTTTGGGATGAGTGTGAGCGGGGTACGGAATCTGCTGCTGTTTGTTCTCAGCCACAACTATTTCAGATTCGGCCATCAAATCTATCACCAAGTGGACGGGGCTGCAATGGGTAACAATCTTGCACCCCCATTTGCGATTCTATTCATGCATACGGTTGAGGCCGGGCTTCTGCAGGATTCTCCGTTAGTACCGCTCCTCTACAAACGCTACATCGACGATATCCTGCTGCTATGGACCCACGGCAGAGAAAGCTTGATGCGATTTGTGCAGCATTTCAACTCTGCACACCCAAGTATCAACTTCACATATGAGCTCAGTGAGGTGAGTGGCTCCATAAATTATATGGATATCACAATTATGATCCAGGAAGGCAAGCTGGCATACAAGCTGTACCAGAAGGCATGTGCTAGTGGCCGACTCATTGGTTATACTTCCGCAGTTCCCCGCCATATCAAATTGGCAGTTGCTTCGTCACAATTCCTAAGAGCTCAGAGGCTCTCATCGAATACCAGAATGCGTGCAGAAAGTGAAGCGAGGGTTCATGAACAATTAAGATTGAACAATTACCCAGAGAGAATCATTGACGAGGCACGCACGGCCTCCATAAGGCCAAAGCGTCGTCGCCATGCCAACCCATGCTGCGCATTTCTAAAGCTTCCATTTAAGTCAGATAAAGTACATCAAGCAGTGAATAAAGCAATCAGAAAGTATAAAATTCCGGTTAGAGTCGTATATGAGCACACTGGTAGCCTGAGGCGCACATTGTGTCGCTCCGCCCTCATTCCTCCTCTATTTGTCAAGGCTGCGAATCCGCTACAACCGAAAAAGAGAGGTCGCCCAAAGGGGCCGTGTATCTCGTGTATATCCGGGGGACAGGATGTATGTATGCAGAAGAATGTTGTATATCAGCTGAAGTGCAAAAAATGTCCGGAACAATTATGTTGGTGAGACTGGCCGCTTTCTGGAAACTCGCCTCGAAGAACATAATGGTGAGGCAAGACGCCAGGAACTCGACAAGCCATGGGGCCAACATTTTCGTGCCACTTACCCTGGATGTAAGCTTAACTATGGGCAAAGTGCATTCTCTGCAGTTGAAGTAATAGGAAGAGAGCCTGATCGAGCTCGTCGCAAACTGCGCGAGGCGATTGAGATTCGTGATGCCAAGCCCCATGTGAACATAAGCACCGGACGGGATTTGTTGTGAATTTTCTCAGCTTCCCCTGCTGCTAATTCAATATCACTGAATAATTATAATATGAGGCGGGTCACTCAAATCCATTCTGTTCCTGATGCCTTGTCGCGTCCCAAAGTTTAACCTCATAGTGCATTGACTCATGGGGCTCCGTGCTCCCCTCCTGTGCTAGAATAAACACCATAATTATTTTGCATGTACCCTCACTTCGTAGAGGACAACGGCGCGCTCTTCTTCTCCGTGATGTGCACAGTTGCACCTTCTCTCCCCCCCCCTCTGGATAGAGGTGACATAACTCACATCCTTTTATTTTTGGCGTTACACTCTGCGTAACGCCATTCACAGAGCACAATGCGCGCTACCTTCTGCTGCTTCTCCTCCGTGATGTGCTAGTTGCGCCTTTTCTCTCTCTCTCTGTCCCCCCCCTTATGCATACTAGGTGACATAATTCGCATCTTTTTTGGCGCTACTCTCTGCGTATATACTGCTCCTGTGTGGCTTCCACGGTATTCATTATTATTACCTGACGATGGCCAAGTGCCGAAACGTTGTAAAAATAACGGAACTGGTTCGGATGTGATATGCAGCGCTATGGGAATGGGTGTGTCCACCCGAATTCTTTTCGCAGATGAAGCTGCAGGAAGCCTCAGCCCTTCTTCCTACTATTACTATCAATGTATTATACTGAAGCGAAGATGGATATGGAAGAATAGGGGGAGAGCATGATGGAGGCGAAGGGCAGTGGAATTGCAGTAGGGAAAACGAGCAGGGTAAAATCAAAGACAAAAGATCGAAATGCAGAAACGTTTTGGGCAGGCCTAGATGAGTGTATACTAGTTTTCAAGGCAAGAGCTCTGAACAAAGCATGGGGAGCAGCGAGGCTAATGAAATAGCTGGTAGAAGATGGAAACTATGGAAGTCTTAATGAACAACGTATCAAGAAAATTATTGAGAGATTCTTCTACGAGGATGGCGCACTCTATTACAAGTCAAACGAGCTAAACGTTGCGCACAAGAAATGCATCTCAAGGGAGTAATTGATCAGCAAGATTGCAGAAGAATATATTATTATTATTATTAGTATTGATCATCGGGGACCCGAGGCGGTATACGAATCCTTACGGTGTTCGTATTATCCTATCATCCGAGAGACAGCCCTGCAACTGCTGCGCCAAACACTCGAATGTGAGCACTGTGCCCGACAGAATCCTTTGCCCAAGACAACGTGGGTACGAAGAACAATAAAGACCACTTACCCGAACAGTCGCTGGCAAATGGACTTGAAAGAGCTCCCCGCGAGTCGAGGCTTCCAATACGTCTGTGATATTGTGGACTGTCAAAGCCGATTCGCGATGGGTGGTGCCATCAGAGCCAAAACTGCGAAGGAAGTGTGCCGCGTGATCCTTTCTGCGATGTACTTGTACGGACCTCCAAGAATTCTCCAAACAGACAACGGGAAAGAATTCAACAATGGTGATTTGTCGGCACTCATGGACGAGATGCAGGCAGAGAAGATCAACGGCCGACCGTATCACCCACAAAGTCAAGGGCGGGTAGAGCGCTTCAACCAGACACTGGCGCAATTCCTAAGACCTGACCTGCTGGAAGATATAAATTGGCCTGATCGTCTGCCGCTGTTTTACTACAGCTACAACAACGGCGTCCACAGAAGCCTACACGGGAAAACTCCGTACGAGATGTATTTCCAGAGGCCAAACCTTTCCTTGTTTCGCGAGCAGGAGCGCTGTAAGCTGACCACAGACGAGAAGAACTTTCTCCAGTGTCAGGGAAACCTGAACTTGGCCGATGAAGCAAATGACGCACCAACCAAGGCATCCATCGAGGCACGAGACCGAGAAGGACGGTCAACTTCCACGGCTTCCAGAAACCAAACGAAGGGTAGAAAATCCCAAAGCTTGGAAGAGCGAGGGTGGAGAGAGAGAGAGAGAGAGAGAGAGAGAGAGAGAGAGAGAGAGAGAGAGAGAAAGAGAGAGAGAGAGAGAGAGAGAGAGAGAGAGAGAGGTAGGGGGAGAGGGAGAGAGAAACAGAGAGAGAGAGAGAGAGAGAGAGAGAGAGAGAGAGAGAGAGAGAGAGAGAGAGAGAGAGAGAGAGAGAGAGAGAGAGAGAGAGAGAGAGAGAGAGAGAGAGAGAGAGAGAGAGAGAGAGAGAGAGAGAGAGAGAGAGAGAGAGAGGAGAGAGAGAGAGAGAGAGGAAGAGAGAGGGAGAGAGAGGAAGATTGAGAAAGATTGAGAAACAGAGGGAAACAGAGGAGACAGAGAAAGAAAGAAGGAGAAAGAGAAAGACAGAGAGAGAGAAAAAGAGAGAGAGATAAAGAGGAAGAAGCAGATTCTTAGGGGTATCAGAGAGATGGACTAGTGGCTCGTATTGGGCGAATTAATGTTTGGCTGGGGGTAGCAGCGAAGACCAATTTGCTACGTAAATTAGGAGGATAAGCGAGTTGCTTAGCCGCATCACATCTGGAATGCGTAAGCCAACAGCCTTCCAACTTGAGAGTTTCTACGTTAAGATGCAGCTCAGCATCAGGTCGCAGAATGTCAGTATCACATCAGTCGTGTTGTGTGTTATCGCATGTGCTGATTGTTTGGAAACTGGTGGTGTTGGAGGATATTTTAGCGTAACTTGTAGCTCCTTGGTCCTTTTTCTATTCTATTTATTTAGCCTTGGCTCTCCATCTGGAGCGGTGCCTGGTTTTAGAGCTTGAGGAGGCGCTTTCTGTGGTCGGGTAGGAAATTGGCAAAGTGGGGAATTGAAAGATTCAAATTTGTATATTTTCAGAAAACGTGGAACAGTTTTTAACGAGTCATTTCCTGGGTGAAAGTGGAGATAGTCCACAGTCCTGCAGTACATGGTTCAGGAAAATAGACGCCGTAAATGGTTCCCGCTATGGCCTTTGAAATTTGGCTATTTGAGCGATGCAGTTTTCATGATATTTGGAGATGATGGATATAGTCATTGCTTTCCTGGATGTAGCCATGGATAGATGTGGTGGTGATGTGAAGACTATGCAGGGGAGGTAATGTTGACATGGTGGGTGGTTTGTTCTTAGCTCCATTCTGTACGCTGTACAAGCGCTCGTTTTTGGACCCAAAATTCAGTCGTACCAAGGGTCCATTTCTAGGGGGTCCCCAGATCCAGGGTGTAAGTTATGCAACAAACCCTTTCGCATGTTTTTTGTGGCCCCCAAAGGACACTTACTTTCAATATTTGAGCGAAATCGGATTGATGTCCCAAATTTTCTGGTTTTCTCTAACAAGCTCTCTTAAGATAGCTCGCCACTATTGCGCCAGATTGATTATTTCACAATAGTTATTACATGTACACTGTGCCAATGAAGTAATTCCACATCCATCACATGCGCTCTCTGGCTGACCTCATGACACCAGCAATATGCAACAGCGCAGCGTTTCTCTTCTTCATTTCATTCTACTTTATAAACTGTGATTTCAAATATATTCTACCCATTAATCATTCTTAAGCTTCACTAATGACATATTAGTGGTCGAAACAGCGCTGTATGGAGGACATTTTTATTTTTCAGTATCTACAACTTGGAATCATGTGGCTGATGCAATGAGGTCTGCCAGGGAGCGCATGGTGTGGAGGTGGATTTGCTTCTTTGATAAAAAGGCCGAAAGCTGCTGATGCCCATTTGAGTACAATGGAGACCGCTAGTAAAATTTATACTCTGCTTTTGTCTTGATTGTATTAGTTAACAAGTCCTCTGCTTTTGGATATCCGATTTTCCTACAATTAAATTATTACTGCTGTTAGGGGCCGTCCGTAAATGTCGATAGTTTTTACAATCCGTGAAATTTTCGTACCTGGGTGGTGGGTGCAGCCGAAATTCAAAGTAAATAATATATCGATGACACGCGGACCTGGCGCCCAGTACTGCGTGTGCGTGGGTACGCGTGCGTCGAACCACACGTACACGTAGATTGTTGTCTCCAAAAAATGTTGTGGAGATCGAAACTCTTGAAGCAAAAGAAAGAGGGAAGTTTGTCAGATACTGTAAAAGCAGAAATTTCCAGTGGTGTAATATTTTCGGTATTCGCCAAATTCGGCGGCTCGGTAGCGGGAAATTTTCCGTAAAACCCGTTCTCCAGGTAGGTGTACTAGTACTACATGTACATGTATACAGTATCGGTTGTACCGAAAATTTCGGTGCGTTATATTTTCGGTAAAAATTGTCGGCACCGAAGTTACCGAAAATAAAACACCACCGAAAATTTCTGCTTTTACAGTATTATCAAGAGTGCATGAACAGTTTATGGACTCTTGATATTATTCACAAGTATAATTATTGCACAATTATTCGAAGTATCGCAATACCTGATTAATCCGGGTCAAGACCAGCTCTTATTTGAACTCCACATCGAAGAATTGCTACATCGCCAATGGTTGGAACAGTTCCCATGTGGAGCGTGGCCTAACGAAAATGGCACGGCAGACTACTTTGCTTGGTACAGCTGCCTAACGAAAATGGCACGGCAGACTACTTTGTTTGGTACAGCTGCCAAAAAAGATAAGTTTATCAAAGAGCTTGACAGCCCTGGTGAAGACGACGATGGCTACTACGCCGTCATCGAGGCCTTGCGGACTGTTGAAACGTCCAATAATCGATCTGCGTTTTTCACCAAAGCACAGAAGCAGTGGATGGAGACGTTTTCCGATGACCCGCAGGCAAGATCGGAGATCATCCAAAAGGCCACATGTGTCATCAATATTTTATTCCGTAAAAAGTAGGGGGGTGGGTGGTGGGTACTGGTTACTTTGTAAAATTCACGGATTGAAAAAACTATCGATATTTACGGATGGCCCCTTGGCCAGTGCCATCACCGAAATTTCAAAACATAATGGACAGTGCTGCCTTGACGACATGTCTGAGTAATGATATATCACACGTACAGCGCAGCGAAAAACTACGGAGCAACAAAGGTCCCAGAAGAAGAAGAAATTAATCATCTACTGTCAAGATCCATTTGCTGCCTAATCCTCTGTGTCGAGAGCAGTATGATAATTCATTGTTTAGTGCTGTGCAAAGTGTAATTTTAAGCAATGGATAGTCTTTGAAGCTATGTACAATCGTCGGCGTTATCATGATGTTTCTAAGCAAAAACAAAATGTCACTGCACTCACATTTTTCCTGTACTTCGCGTTCACTATTCATTCCCACCATCAAACTTTCTCGCTTACACTCACCTCGCTAGCTGTGCACAGTAATCACTATTTCCTCTCGCAACTAGTGTTATCTTTCGTGAAAATAATCAAATCATTTTGCTGATGTTATTGGCTCTTTCATTAACTCTGTGCCGAATGCATGCAATATTGGGTAGTTCTCTGTTATCCCAAAAGTTACGATTAGCCACTGATGATTGTGAAAAGAAACCGTTCTGGACACAAAGCTACTCTGGTTCAAATGTTTGCAATATGACAGCGCATTTATAAACATTGTTCATCTCTTACATTTTAAAACAAATTCTTTATCCATGCCGCTTATTTGGAAAAAGGTACTCGCTGTACTTGGCTCGTATGTGCATGCTGTATCCAAATGCAACTTTAAAAGCAGAATAATTGAAACAAAATTCGCACATTGGCACTCACCTGACCAAGACGTTTGAACGTGTACTCATTGTATAGCAGCTCCCTCAAGCGTCTACTAACCCCACACAGGAGAAAGATGTCCGCAATAGACAGCAAAGGTAATAGAGTTGAGTGCCATACATCAAATGGAACATTGCCAAGTCCTGATTCGACTGATTCTAACGCCCTTGACTGTTGATCTTCATGTTCATTCACAAAACCCGCGGCTGCTCCCTCTAGCGACAGTTCTTCTTGCATGTCTTCAACATCGCGAACAGTAAGGTCAACTGGAACAGTCTCTTGCAAAGGACAATCATGGTCAATGGTGGCAGATGTGTTGTCCTCGGAATGGTCAGGCTGGCGATGGGTATCCATTGGTAAGTCTTTTATATGTTTTTCGATCTCTGTCCTGAAGTCCGGCACAACCAACCAATACACATCGTAGTACACATGCACACACCAATACGCAAACACTCGTGCACACAGACACACACGCGACATGTTCTAGAGTTTCTCAGAGTTGCATTGATCGGTTTATCTCAATCTTCCGCGGGCAGGGCTATCCTCATTCCAGAATCTCTCGGCATACAATCGCAAGAGAAAATGATGAAACATTAAACTATCAGTTAACAACGAGAGCATTGTACCTATGTTGCTGAAAACATCCATCCATACCTCATAGGAAAAGAATATCAGAGCTGATGATATGGGACAGGTACAAACATGTTATTCTCAAGGAGTAAAAATACTGGCCGTCTGATTTGCAAAACGTAACTGGTCCCTTGAAAGCTTCAGATCTCTAACTTATAACGTAGTACTGGTGACATGAGCGTGCGTATCTCTTGAACCCATACGAGTAGAAGCTGTGACACGTAAGCCAGGGTCCTACTCTAGCTATTCGATTGCTCTCAGTAGGAAGTGAAAACCCTGTCAGTGTCTTCTAGGTTTAGCCTGGTTCCATGGCTCGCATGGCTAGAGCATTGCTGATGACAAGCAAGATCCTGGGTTCGAGTCTTGGTGGGGTCGGCACTGTTTTCTCTTGTTTGTTTTTTTACATTTATTTACAATGCAACACAATATTGTGGAAAGGTCACAACAATAAGAAACAAGATCAATAGGAAAGCTTTACAAAAATAGTAATGTTGAAACGTAGCCTGTAAAATGTAAAGAGTCATTGAGTGCAGTTATGTGTTTTCTCTTCTCAAGCAGTTCACTTCTCAAACTGATGTTTTTCGTTTTGAAGTCCTCCTAATCATATCAAATACAAGTAGCTGTCAATTGATGTCCTTCTTTCAATTGATCCTAGAGGGTGGTGACGTTCCTGTGGGTGCGGTAAACTTGGCATTTGGACGAGCCTTGTGCGCCCTGTGATTTTGTCTTCTTCTTTCAAATGATAGTTTGGAAGCGATCGAGCTAAGTAGGCACTGTATACCCCTGCATTCAACGATGCAAGTCCACTCAGTCAACAAAACACTTACTTTCATCTACTGAACGCTTCATTCATAGGAAATAAGGTTTCTGCTCACGAAGCACAGAAGCCATAATTATACTTTTTTCGACTAGGCCTTTCGTTCCATTACTCTTCAGGTCGAATACAACGGTCATTAACAAGGTGGTAAGCAAGTCCTTATAACTGACACTTTTGGCGGGCAGAGCATTGACAAAAAAAGCACTTGAATAATTGCGCTAGTGGCGCCAACAGCATATTTGGCGGTCAGACCATAGAGCAAATAGCACTTTAAAAGAGAGCTGAATGTGGCGCCAATTACACAGTGAGACGATGATTATTACCAATATCAGACAACAGCGGGGACCACGGTACTACAATGTCAAAAACAGTGACAACTTTCGCACATACTTCTTTTGTACGCACAGTTCAGGCTTCAGCTTGGCAATATACTATGCATTCAGCACAGCAAGGTGAGATTTGTTGCGCGCACGCACTTGAATGGCGAAGTGAGAGTGAGTGCCATGTCTGCAGACTGCACTTAGGCAGGCTGGTGACGATGTGAGATGACGGAGTATCGCTTAGTCTCTCTCAATATCGTCATTATCCGTTGGTCCATTCCTGTGGTAGCTATTGTGCATCGCAGTTGTGCCGCTGGCGACGTCTCTGCCGGGCGAAGAGTCACACACACTGTTCCTCATGCCGGTCCTGTATCAGTCGCTTGTTGCAGAGCGTTGTTGCGGAGACGCAGCCGTTCACTTCGTCTCGTGACAGTTGGTGGTGGTTTGATCGGTGTTGGTTTTCTTTTCTCTTTGTTGACGGACACGGTGATGTTCTTGACTGCTCGGCTTCTCCCTGTCCTGACCGGTGTTGTTGTTCCTGTAACTGTCCGTACGAGTTTGTTGGGGATGTGCTGCTCTATGCGGTCACCCAATCGTTGTGTTGTCCTGCCAATGTACCTGTGGTCAAACTCTCAGGTGAATAAATAAATGACATTACTTAAATACATCAGTACATCCTTGTTGGCGGTGGAAAACATCTTCCGGGTAGTAAAACAACAGATTGGGTAGCAGAGTGGAACATAGCGCTGGACAATTGTTTGACTTTTCTGCATGAACATGGAAGAGTGGTCGCCGAGCCACAGGAGTCGCAAGATAGCACAGTTCGACTTGTCGTCAGCTCTGGCACTCGTTGTCAGTGCCTGTGACATCACACGTTGAACTAGATGCAGGGGATAGCAAGATGGACTCCAATTTTTAAAGTGCTATTTGGTCTATGCTCTGACCGCCAAATATGCTGTCGGTGCAACTAGCGCTATTTTTCAAGTGCTACTTTTGTCAATGCCCTGCCCGCCAAAAGTGCTGGTTATAAGGACTTGCTTACTACCTTGTTAATCACCATTGTAATCGATCTGAAGAGTAATGGAATGAACGGCCTAGTCGAAAAAATCATTTGGCTTCTGCGCTTCGTGTGCTGATTTGCTTTCCTCCAACCAAAAATCTATACGACATAGGGCTTCAGAGCAGACTCGCTTTCTTCCCATTCACTCTGCAAAACTAGAACTCATTTCTTTTAATCAATTTCTTACAACTTTTCGGCAAAATTGCCCTCATCAGGTATGCAACGGTGTTAAAGTTGGCAAAGGAGCAGTTGTATACATGCAATTTGTGATGCCATGACGTGCTACATCGCACCCACCGTGACGTGCCAGAATCATAAAGATAATGATAAAATTAAATAAGTATGCTACCAACAACAATTATTCAAAGAAGACAATGCGGTGATAAATTCTCGAAACCCCCAAGTGTTTGCACGCAGACACCCATCCACACCCACACACCCAAGTACACACATACATACACACACGCACAAACACACACACACACACACACACACACTACAACAACATGATAATGCACCGTTCACTGGTGTTTGATGTGGCAAAAATACCAGCTAGTGTCAGATGTCCACTCAGTGCACATAATTATTATGTAGGACTCTGATTCTAGTCAGGTCTCTCATAGCAATCACTGCCCCTGATATCAGTCATACAGTCACAAATCCTCTAATACCAGTCACCAGTCACAAACAAGTCACAGAGAGCCAAAAACAAGTCACCAGCTTTGATGTATGACATGGGTAGGTTGTCATTTGAAAGTATGGAGAACGAACGCGTTCAAAAGTATGCTTTTCAGCGCAAACAATTTTCCCAGGACCTTTTTGATCGTGTTCTCGTTCAGTTTCGCTACTTGTAGGGAAGATGTAGCTTGTTTCAGGTAATATCGACGTCTTCTATATGTGGTGAACGCTTGGAGAGATCGGCTGTGGCGATGTCGGCACGGAATGCGAGACGAAATTGCAAAATTTATTAATTTGTATCGCTGATCCCATCGGAGTATTCGCTCTCCAAAAAGGAGCGAGAGGGAGGGCAGCGATGGCCTAAAATCGTCACGGCAGGCGTTATTCACCAGCCAGCGACTGCTTCTTGTCTTCTCGTTCACTAACCTTACGCTGGATGTGAGCAGATGAAGACAAAATAATATTGATATCGAATCGGATACAATAATTCGAAATAATAATCCCATCGCAGTATTCGCTCTCCAAACAGGAGCGAGAGGGAGGGCAGCGATGGCCTAAATCGTCACAGCAGGCGTAATTCACCAGCCAGCGACTGCTTCTTGTCTTCTCTTTCACTTACCTAACGGTGGATGTCAGTAGGTGTAGAAAAATATTGATAATGAATCGGACACAATAATTTGACACATAAAGCAGTACTACTTGCACGCCATACATGCATTTATCACTCCCTTAGTATTGGCTCACATAGATTTTTGCCATACCTAAGCAGTCAAATATTCCTGCATATTTCACTCCTTACGGCTATATTGACTGCTTATATTTGACTGCTTAGGGGTTTCGCAGTTGAACGGTGCCTAGTGCAGCATGGTCACTGCATGAGTAGGTGGTGCACCAGTGGTGCAACGGTTGTGCAATCATTAAACCGGGATTCATGAGGTTATCGTTTTGGAATTTGAAATACGGACTGTTTGTCGTGATAAATCTAATATTGACTTCGTACTTGGTCAGTATAGGAAATAAAAACCTCGTAAAAGACCTCGGCTTCGCCTCGATCTTTTACTCGGCTTTTATTTCCTATATTGACCTCGTACTCAGTCAATATTAGATACGTATTCTGGCTCTGTGCACGCGTGATCGCAAAGAGCTGAGTGCAAGTCGCGGCATTCTGTGACTGGTTTGTGGGCACCACAACTGGTTTCTCAAAATACGCAAACTGTGACTGGTGTGTGAGTGATTTTGACTGTATGACTGACTTTGGGGACCGTGACTGCTATGTGGGACATGACTGCTATCTGAGTCCCATATATTATATCAATAGTGAGTAACTCAACACACAGTAATATTTTCCAGGTGCAATGATGAGTTACACTAAGTGAACTGTCATACTCACACTATTCCACAATAAGAGGACAGAGAAAGCGTTTTTACTCCGAGTTTCACGGACTGAGCGATCTTCAGAAAACAGTGAAAACAGGAACTGTTTCCTGATGATCGCTTGGTGCGTGAATCTCCGAGTAAAAAAACCTTCTCTGTCCTCTTATTACGTGAACCAGCTCTGCTTCTCGGTATTGAGCGCTCTCTTGGACAGCCTGTAATCGCTCTGTTTTACACACAGAATTACCAAGCCAGGGTTGGTGTTACTTTGTGGTACCAAGCTCCTTATATCCACAGCCTCTTTCAACTTCATACTTGCTCTGTCACCTTCTCTGGCTAATACTCAGTAATAGTACTTACACATCCGCAAAAATAGTATCCCCCAGCGCCAGTCTCCTCTGGGCATGCTTGGTCACAAGTTGGTGCGCATGTGCTCACCCCAGGGCTTGCCGCGGGATCGGCGGTGCGTTTCTCCATTATGATCCGTCGGTCTGGTTTCCAATGATCTCTAGCGACACAGTTGGCGACGAAGACTGCCAGAATGTTCGTAAACAACCCTCACGGGTAATTTATACTTCCGAATTGCTTTGCTGACATTGTGATGGATCCGATCAGACTTGAACGGTAGTTTTAAAACGCTTGATAACCGGAGGGCGTCTCACTATGACTGCCAGTTAACCGTTACGTATCTTGTTTTCGCACTATCTGACTGTACTAATAGAGAGGTTCTGCATAACGAATTTCGTAGCATTTTTTCTTCGCCATAAGCGCAGCGAAAGATTGGACGAATATTCGTCTAAGTGGCAGGGAAACTCGATTTTTCAGCGAACCAATTTTTCTGTGCCCTTTTGCTTCATCCCCGGATACCCTTTCTACGTACTTGTTCAGTCTTGCTTTGATCTGAGTCGATTTTAGTTTCCATCTCCGTGGCACGTCGTTCAGTGTGGCAGCTTCAGCTTACAATGGAAGGTCTTAGACGGCGTATGGTGATGGAAGAGGATGGTGTGGATCCGCTGCAGACTCCAGTGACCAGAAACAACAAATCATCCTACTCGAGATCTCCGTCATCGTATTCCGGTAGTAGGAAACAACACAACAACACCTCGTAATCATCTGCTCTATCCACCGACATCTCCTACACCCACGCCACGGACATCACTTCCCAACTCAAACATGTGCTTTCGCTCCGGAAACAAAAGTCAGAAAATAGTAGAAAAGGAGAATTAAAAAAGCAGCGAAAATCGCGCAGCAAAGTCTCGTCCTGCAGAACCTACCGGCGTTTGAATTTTCGCGCCTCAAATTTGTAACATTTTTCTTCATCAGCGGAGACGAAATTCGTTATGCAGAACTCTCTACTGTTGGTATGGTGGGGATTTGTTCTTAGTTCCGTTGTGTACCCTGTGGCAGCTCTTGATTTTGGTCCCAAAATTCAGTCGCAGTTTGGACCCCAATAGAGATCGTTCAAGGTAAGGCACGCAACAGATCCTACAGGAAACTCACATGCACCATCTTAGGGAAAGATGAGGGATAGCCGAGGCCAGTTTTTTTGATGTTCTTTAATATGCGCTATTTCTGCAAACTACCGGTCATTGTTTCAAGCTATTTCAATGTAGGGTAATTATACCCATAATATCAAAAGCCAGCACAGTTTGTTATGAGCCTTGCCAACATGGTCACTAACAATATGTTAAGCTGATAATCATGAACTACTACGACCATACAAGCTAATGACAGGAGGCAACATTATTAATCTTTGTTATCATCATGGGTCCACTATGGCAGGGTGACAAAATTTTGCATGCAGAGATGATTACTTCAGAAGTACAGGGCCACAATAAGAGATACATGTAACCTTAGAAGAATAGACTATGAAACAAATCCATAGTGTAAGAACAACTAGAAACTGGAAACGGGGTCCACAAATTTAACAGCTGTATGAGCAGTATCGGCGGTGCATGATTCATGCTTAAGAAGCTTTAAAAAGAGTGAAAGTGAGTTAGGATATTGGTTGGAGCTTTGGGCTGAGAGGAAACAATGCATTGTTGACAAAATAGGCAACTCAGTCAGCTCCCAATAGTGCACATGTGATATCAAAACTTAACTGAACAAGTAAGCAAGTTCAAGACAGTCATCGAGAGTGTGCAGACGACAGACTGTGTAGAACTTGGTTAGGCGAGTGGTCCATCATTTTCTCTCCACAAAAGAAGGAATCGAAATAAAGATACAAATCAGTTTTTCGGGTTCCCACTGGTAGCAAGCTCACTGCCATACCGTTGCATCGCGTCAAGCAATTCGACGCTGCTCATCATCCTTTGCGAATCAGACGCTGGTGATGACCCAAGTATGTAGGTACCCAAGCCACTGTATAGATCGTCACGCCTGGGGCGACTGGACGTTGGCAAATTCTTCCAGATCTTGGTGTACTCCAAGAAAGCCGTGAAGTAATCCTCGTCCTGTTCTGTGCATAGTTCCCCTTTGATCAGCAGATTGATCACAGAGTGTCTTGTTGCGAGCAGTGCAGTTGCGTGAATCCACTGTCGGGTGGCAAATGTGTCATCGCACGCCACTACATCAATGTTCGCATACCTGATATCAAAATGATAGAGGGGTTTATGGGTCCAAGGATTAGCTAAGTACCGTCTGAGATGAGGCATGCAATACCCATCTGTCAGTAATGAGACCACTACCGCATCTCGCTTCGCGGTGTTGTAGAAATCTTTCGCAATGCACTCTAGCCGGCTAGAGCGGTTCGCGGAGGACATGTATGAAATCATCTCTGAAACATTCTTCTCTAAATCCGTGATGATACCTGTCTGATACTGTTCAATGGAGCTGCAACTCTCAAACGATAAATTCACCACGTCTTGAAGTCTATACACTGTATCATAGAAACCTGATTCCACATTGCATCTTCGTTTGATCAACGTCGGTGAAAGGTTGGGAAGGAAAGTACAAGCATCCTCCGCGAACACGCACTGCTTCTGTGCGAGTGAAATCAACTTCCCAGTGCTGGTCCAGCTAGTAGGTATATTCACGTTTTCAGGCAGCCTAATCACCAGGCTTGATAATCGCACAATGGACCGCATTTTGTGTTCGAAAACGGGACGATCATTGCTACCGATCACGCAGTTCATGAACTCCCTTCTTTTGCTATGATGCAGACTGGCTACCTTGGTGGCAATGTAGATGACTTTGGCACTCTGAATGTAGGGCATTTCCAAAATCGGACTGAGGTGATACCGGTGCTGTATGCATGGGGCAACGGAACAACAACAAGATAGTAAAATATGCTATAAAATATGCGAATTGAAAAAGAGAGGATCATAAGTTTAGAACTTATCCGTTTCGTCCAACACAAACAATTATGACTAAACGCCGCGGAGACAACAATTTTAATAAAGCAATAAATAGAACTAACTCTGCCGTGATCACCATGCATGTACGAAGTCAAATATCAATTTTAACACATTTTGGAATGCACACTTTAAAATCACTATTTTTTGCTTGGCTCCCATTCACTTCAGTCACGATAACTGATGATAGTGACAAGAAAATTGATTCTAGAAATCATTTGACTTCGTAGATACATGGTGATGACGGCAAATTTAGTTCTTATTATTGCTTTATTATTATTATTTTTTTAATTTCGGCCAGTCGGCTACTATCATTTCGTCTTGGGGGTTAGACAAGGGGAAGTAGCCATGTAGGGGCGTTCAGCCCGCCTTTCGGCACCGGGAGTTGCAGCTCGCTCGACTTGACTCTACTGAGTGCAGAGGACCCTTACCTCGATCTGGTGAGCTGCGTCTTGGGGATTTTGCAGTCCGATGTGAAACTGCTGGGCTCGAACCCGCAACCTCTCGAGTCGCAGGCAAGTGCAGTACCCAATGTACAACCCGGGAGCCATTATTACAAACGATAATAAGCCTGAAAATGGTGATTCAAATTGTGCAGCAATTACTACAGAAATGACTGATGTGATCCTGACATTCAACAACCTGATGCTTCTTGTTACTGATGTATATTTTACTTTGCAAGGCCAAACGGTCAATGCTTCCCAAATTTATGTGAGCAAATCTCAAAGCGGGGGATAGCGAGGGGTGGAGAGAGAGGGAGAAAAAGAGAAAGGGAGAGAGAAAGAGAGAGAGGGAGAAAGAGAGAGAGAAAGGGAAAGAGAGGGAGATAGAGGCGACAGAGAAAGAAAGAAAAAGAAAGAGAGAGACAGAGAGAGAGAGAAAGAGAGACAGAGAGAGAAAGAGAGAGAGAGAGAGAGACGGAAAGAGAGGGAGAGATAAAGAGGGGGGAAGCAGATAGTTAGGGGTATCGGAGAGCTGGACTAGTGGCTCGTGGTGGGCAAATTAATGTTTGGTCGGGGGAAGCAGCGAAGACCAAATTGCTATGTAAATTTGTAGGATAAGCGAGTTGCCTAGCTCCATCACATCTGGAATGCGTAAGCCAGCAGCCTTCCAACTTGGGAGTTTCTAGGTTCAGATCCAGCTCAGCATCAGGTCGTAGAATGTCAGTATCACATTAGTCGTGTTGTGTGTTATCGCATGTGCTGATTGTTTAGTAACTGGTGGTGTTGGAGGTTATTATAGCGTAACTTTTAGCTCCTTGGTCCTTTTTCTTTTCTATATATTTGTCCTTGGCTCTCCATCTGGAGCAGTTCGTGGTTTTGGAGCTTGAGGAGGCGCTTTTCGTCGTTAGTTAGGAAATTGGCAATGTTAGAATGTGGGTATTGAAAGAATTCAAATTTGTTTATTTCCAGAAAACATTAAACAGTTTTACGAGACATGTCCTGGGTGAAAGTGGAGATAGTCGACTGTCCTGCCGTACATAGTTCAGGAAAATAGACACCGTAAATGGTTCCCGCTATGGCCTTTGAAATTTGGCTATTTTGGCTATGCAATTTTCATGATATTTGCAGATGAAGGACATAGTCATTGCTTTCCTGGATGTAGCCATGGCTTTATGTGGTGGTGATATGAAGACTATTCAGGGGAGGTAATGTTGACATGGCGGTGGTTTGTTCTTAGCTCCATTCTGTACGCTGTCCCATCGCTCGTTTTTAGACCCAAAATTCAGTCGTATTCAGAGCCCATTTCTAGGTGGTCCCCAGTTCCAGAGTGTCCGTAAGTTATGCAACGAGCCTTTTCGCAAGGTTTTTGTTGAACCCATAGGACACTTACTTAAAAAATTTGAGCGAAATCATCATTCTCACGCTTCACTAATTGCATATTAGTGATCGAAACAGCGCTGTGTGGAGGACATTTATATTTTTCAGTATCTAACATGTAATCATGTGGCTGATGCAATGAGGTCTGGCAGGGAGCGCATGTTGTGGAGGTGGATTTGCTTCTTTGATAAAACGCCGAAAGCTGCTGATGCACCTTTGAATACAATGTAGACCGTTTGTAAAATTTATACTCTGCTTTTGTCTTGATTGTATTAGTTATTCTGTACTCTGCTTTTGGATATCCGAATTTTCCTTCAAGTAAATTAACACTGCTGTTGGCCAGTGCCATCAACGAAATTTCAAAATATAATGGACATTGCTGCCTTGACGACATGTCTGAGTAATGATAACTATATCACACGTACAGTACAGCGACAAAAACTACGGAGCAACAAAGGTCCCAGTAGAAGGAGAAACCGTCTGCTGTCAAGATCCATTTGTTGCCTACTCCTCTTTGTCGAGAGCAGTATGATAATGCATTGTTTAGTGTTGTGCAAAGTGTAATTTCAAGCAATGGATACTTTTTGAAGCTGTGTACAATCGTCTACGTAAGCATGATGGTTCTAAGCAAAAACAAAATTTCACTGCACTCACATTTTTCGAGGACTTCGCGATCACCATTCATTCCCACGTTCACTATTCATTCTAACCATCACACTTTCTCGCTTACACTCACCTCGCTAGTTGTGCACAGTAATCACTATCTCCTCTCACAACTAGCGTTATCTTTCATGAAAATAGTCCATTCATTTTTGCTGATGTTTTTGGCTCTATCACTAACTCTGTGCCGAATGCATGCAATATTGGCTTGTTTTCTGTTATCCAATAGTTACTATACGCCACTGATGATTGTGAAAAGAAACCGTTCTGGACACAAACCTACTCTGGTTGAAATGTTTGCAATATGACAACGCATTTATAAATATTGTTTATCTCTAGCATTTTAAAACAAATTCTTTATCCATGTCGCCAATTTGAAAAAGGTACTCGCTGTACTTGGCTCGTATGCGCATGCTGTTTCTAAATGCAACTTTAAAAACAGAATAATTGAAACCAAATTTCACTAATCATTAGCATCCCACATTGGCACTCACCTGACAAAGACGTTTGAACGTGTACTCATTGTATAGCAGCTCTCTCAAGCGTCTACTAACCCCACACAGCAGAAAGATGTCCGCAATAGACAGCAAAGGTAATAGAGTTGATTGCCATACATCAAATTGAACATTGCCAAGTCCTGAATCGACTGATTCCAACGCCCTTGACTGTTGATCTTCAGATTCATTAACAAAACCCGCGGCTGCTCCCTCCAGCGACAGTTCTTCTTGCATGACTTCAACATCACGAACAGTAAGGTCAACAGGAACAGTCTCTGGCAAAGGACAATCATGCTCACTGGTGGCAGATGTATTGTCCTCGGAATGGTCAGGCTGGCGATGGCTATCCATTGGTAAGTCTTTATATGTTTTTCGATCTCTGTCCTGGAGTTCGGCACAACCAGCCAATACACATCGTAGAACACATGGACACAACGATACGCACAGACTCGTGCACACAGATACACACGCGACATGTTCTAGAGTTTCTCAGAGTTGATCGGGTTATCTCAATCTTCCGCGAGCAGGGCTATCCTCATTCCAGAATCTCTCGGCATACAATCGTAAGAGAATATGATGAAACATTAAACTATCAGTTAACGATGGAAGCATTGTACCTATGTTGCTGAAAAGATCCATCCTTACCTCAGAGGGAAAGAATATCAGAGCTGATGATATCGGACAGGTACATACATGTTATTCTCCAGGAGTAAAAAAAACACGTCTGGCCGTCTGATTTGCAAAACGTAACTGGTCCCTTGAAAGCTTCAGATCCCCAACTTATAACTTAGTACTGGTGACATGAGCGTGCGTATCTCTTGAACGAGTGGAAGCTGTGACACGTAAACCAGGGTCCTACTCTAGCTATTCGATTGCTCTCAGTGGGAAGTGAAAACCCTGTCAGCGCCTCCTAGGTTTCGCCTGGTTCCATGGCTCGCATGGCTAGAGCATTGCTCATGACAAGCGAGATCCTGGGTTCGAGTCTTCGTGGGGTCGGCACAGTTTTCTTTTGTTTGTTTTTTAAATTTTTTTACAATGCAACACAATATTATTGTGGAAAGGACACATAAATAAGAAACATGATCAAAAGGAAAGCTTTACAAAAATAAGAATGATAAAATGTAGCCTGTAAAATGTAAAGAGTCATTGAGTGCAGTTATTCTGTTTTCTCTTTTCAAGCAGTTCACTTCTCAAACTGATGTTTTTCGTTTTGAAGTCCTCCTAATCATATCAAATACAAGTAGTTGTCAATTGATTTCTTTCTTTCAAATGATCCAAGAGAGTGGTGGCTTTCCTGTGGATGCAGAAAACTGGGCTTTTGGCCGAGCCTCACGCAACCGGTGATTTTGTCTTCTTCTTTCATATGATAGTTTGGAAGCGATCGAGCTAACTTTGCACTGTATACCCTTGCATTCAACGATGCAAGTCCACTCAGTCAACAATACACTTACTTTCATCTACTGAACCCTTCATTCATAGGAAATAGGGGTTCAGGGCAGACTCGCTTTCTTCCCATTCACTCTGCAAAACTAGAACTCATTTCTTAATCCATTTCTTACAACGTTTCGGCAAAATTGCCCTCATCAGGTATGCAACGGTGTGCAAGTTTGCAAAGGAGCAGTTATATACATGCAATTTGTGATCCCATGACGTGCTACATCGCACCCACCCTGACGTGCCAGAATCATAAAGACAATGACAAAGATAAAGAAGTATGCGACCAACAACAATTCTTCAAAGAAGACAATGTGGTGATAAATTATCGAAAATCCCAAAGTACTTTCACACATACACCCATGCACACCCACACACCCATGTACACCCACATACACAGACACACGCCCCCACTAACACACACACTCCAACAAAATGATATTGCACAGTACACTGGTGTATGGTGTGGCAAAAATACCAGCTATAGTCAGGGAGCCGACCTTCAAAAAAGTGGCGCTCCAGGTCGGGCGAGATGGAGTACAAGATCTCTTCAGCAATGGGTTATGGGTCTATCAGAGAAGGGCTTTCGAGTTCTTGGCCATCCCAAAGCTGTGCACGGACATCGCGAGGACGCATTTTGGTTCGACGAGCAAATTCACAATTGTCAAGCATTTAGGCGCAAATGTTTTTCGTTCTCAGCCGACTTCTCGGTTTGAGAAGTAGGTGCGCACGCTCAAAATTCCAAATCAGTGACTATGCGCCTGTCCAGAAGATGACGACGCTGCAAGCTTACTTTCTCAAAGCGTGACATACATTTTCATTACGATTTTGGCTTTGAAAGTGAGAATAGTGTTGCCATCGTCAGGTCCAGTAGTCACGGAGCATGGCGCTTCTGGCCAAAAGCGCAGCATAGAGTGTGTACCAGCAATAGTGCACAATAATACTCGTGCCTACTCCGGCAATTCTTCAACGCGTGCAAGCAAGGTTTCAAAAGTATATTTCCAGGTCTGACTGAGGTCGAGTCGAGCGAAGATTCCGGCAGAGTAGGCGAGATGTTGCTTGCTGACAAGTCGGCCTCCGCGTCCCTGAGTCCTGACTGCCAGTGCCACAGCCGTATGCACCAGTGACCAGTCACCGGACGTGCAAGATCATCATCACCCATGCCGGTACTCTGCCTGGCCTATTTATCTGCTGGTGGTGTCAACTCCGTTGCAGTTTGCCTGCTTGTTTGTTCCGGTACTCGTTCTTCACTGGTCCAGGTGAGCCTAGCTGCTTTTGCACAAAGTACTTTGTGGATCCTGTGAGAGATCATGTAACTCGAAAACGAGAGGTTGTTTGAAACAAAGGTAGAATGACAATCACTGCCAGTTCCACATGCACTTCTGACAGGAACTACGACAGACGTCTACGTGGCAGCACCAAAGGGGAGCATGGGATAGGCAACATAACAAGATAGAACATACATGCGCGCATGTGCATGTGTGCGAGGTTGTGTACACGCGTGCACTCCCACACACGCTTGCAAGCATGTACTCACATGTGTGCGAGTGTGCATGAGTGCACGCACACGCACACACACACACACACACACACACACACACACACACACACACACACACACACACACACACACACACACACACACACACACACACACACACACACACACACATGTGACTCTCTGTTCGCACACACACACACACATACATGTGTGCGAACATGCGCGCATTCATCACACACGCGCGCACATACACACAGGTGGATGCGCACATGCCAATGCTCACACACACGCATACACGTGTACATGTGCACGCACACGCGTGCGCGCTTGCACGCACATACACACAGGTGGATGCGCACATGCAAATGCTCACACACACACGCATACACATGTACATGTGCACGACACACGCGCGCGCACACACACAGGTGGATGCGCACATGCAAATGCTCACACACACACGCGCATACACGTGTACATGTGCACGACACACGTGCGCGCGCGCGCACACACACATGGATGCGCACATGCAGATGCTCACACGCACACATACATATAAACACACACACTCATGCACCCGCGCGTCATTATCTACGAATCTCAGAAACATGCAACACGCGGCCAGAAGTTAATCATCACCAGTGAACTTGCTGTGATTGTGGTACCAACAACATGCTGTGCAAGAACGTCACCATCATCGGCTGCTCTGAGGTAGCATTCCAGAATGGCAATTTAAAAGCCGCTGTCTAGTGCCCTACTATCATCTCCATGGAGCAGCAGTCGGAACCCAGGAGATAACTGCTCGGCATAGCTGCAAACATCGCAAAGGTTACAGCACTGGATGCTTCTAGTGCAACGGGTCACCCCAACCCTGTACTATACTTGCTGGTGCATGTCCGAATGTGACAACCCAATCATTAGCGCCCATGTTCTGGACCGTCACTAACGCTTCCGCCCAGGGCCTTATTACGGGCTTTTACGGTACTCGCCGATGCATGTCCGAATGTGGTAACCCGCTCAGCAGCACTACACATGTGAGCAACAAGTGGACGTCGTTGGCAGCACAGAGCAGAGGATCGCAAACCGGATGAAGAATGGATACTGTTCTCCATGATGAAGGGATCAAAAACCGTTCAACACAGATATTGCGCTACATCGTCTTGCCTGGATGTATGCGGTGGTGCCGATGCATATCTCGTCCATGACACTGTTTACATATCTACATTCAGCCTCTGTTCACCTAAATATGATGCACCGTAGCTGTAGTTTTAACCCTAGAACAGCCAACGGTGTCATTTGACACCGCGCGAGTCAAACTTTTGGAATTACCGAAATATGGCTAATCAGAATAAGCTCAAATCTTGTGACTATTCCTAATTTTTCTTCTTCTTTCGTCTGCCATGAACCTTTGATTTGTAATTGATGAGGTACCATAATGGCGAGTACGTATACCTAGAACGGCCAACCAGTGTCATTTGACACCTGCACTATAAAAAGCCATTATTGCAGCTAGATGGACCACTCTGTCGGCCATATCAAGTTGCTCGTATGCCAACCAGACAAAAGAAAGGTGCATGGGCAGGAAAATCGCTGAATACAGGACGAAATATAATTATGATCACCATACAACCGTCGGGCGAGAATCGCGAATTTGGGGCGGGTAACCATTAGTGCACAGATTACACAAACATTCTTCAGCTAATGTCCTTGATACTGCTCATTCCCTTTCATTTTCCTGTAAATTGCCCCAGAGGAACCATCGCGGTCTGACAGCCAAGGAAATACTGGAACGGATGTAGCCTATTACCATGCATGAATCTGATGACCATGAAAGCGAAATTGCCCATTTTATCTTCATTTGATGGGTGTTCAAGTGTAGTGACCATTGGCAGTGGTGGATCTGTTCTGTCATATGAAGGCGAATCAAACGGTCACAACACCTGAGTACCACCTGTAGATTCAGAATGTGTTCAGGTTTACGAGCCTCCAGAGAGCGGACGAGGATTGCGGGATAGTCCAGACAAGGAATTGTCAGAAACAGTTACAGGAGTGGTGGAGACCCCGAAATGGATAGTGTTGAGGAAGAGGAATCGCAACTCTGCAACCTGGAGATGGTACACCGCATTATCGCAAGGATGGTGCTGTGTAGATAATCCTTTCTAACTACTTGACGAGCTAATAAGGCTCTTGAACCAAACCTCTTCCTCCTCCGCTTCAGGCTAAACGGGTAGGCAACCGCTGGGATGCCTCCTCTCTCTTTATTGGCCCCGGATGCTGCAGAAGGTGATTGCTAAGTCATAACTGATAACTTCATCATCAGTGCATTACTGGTCAAGAAACTGTTGAAGAATAAAGAGTTGCAGTATGAACCACTTTGGGAAATTGAAGTGAACTACCATCTTACTTCATTGCCAATAATCGCGGATTGCATTTTGTTTTTCAAGTTTACATTGTAGGATGCAAAGATGGTAGACATAGAAGGTAGAAGTAGCAGAATTATCAATGGTCCGCCTAGTGTAAACCACCTAGAGCCATATGTTTTACATGGTGAGAGTAGGAAGCCCCACATCGGTCAATTCTAGTAAAAGACGAGATATGTCCTTGACCGTTTCGATGGAATGTGGTGGATCTACTCAACAAAGACTATTCCAGAAGATGTCCCCCTGCAAGGTGGTTACATAAATGAATAGATGTGACAGGACTCAACGCCTTCACAATATCCCAGACCTTTGCTAGTTCATGCGCATCCAGAAAACGCTCATTCCTGCACTGGTCAATAAGCTTGTAGATAGTTATGGCATCTGGTTGCTAAGTGCCAGCCAAGGAGAAAAGAAGGGTATACCTCTTTGAAAGAGTCTAAAATGCAATCATTACTAGCCTAAACCATCTCTAGCAGCATATGTGTCAGCTTGGTGAAAAAATGATGCTCATAGTCAGTCGATGTTTGTACTTGTTACTGTGTGTCATTCATCGTGACGTTCGAGTAATCCGATTATGCCAAAGCACATATTCCCGAAAAACAGTTCCTCATGTGCCCAGTGACGTTGACACATGGCTTGTTATTGTAACTCTGTGATTATAAGAAATTACTATGCAAGTAATTGAAGTTTTGCCAGTAATTGAGCTCATCCTTCGCAATTGCCGTTACGCGTAAATTGTATTTTAGTTCCGTATAGCCAACAATAGTGTCTGGGCGAATCCTAAATTGTTGTGTACATCATAAATGCCGATAGTGATAGCCAGCACTGAAAACAAAAACTGTAATAACCTATATCATAGGTCTTAGACATGGAAATGTATGCAGGTGTCAAATGACACCGTTTGGCCGTTCTAGGAGTACTGAAAGTGGTGGCCGTCCTAGGGTTAAAATGATTATATTCTACATGTTACCGCCACATTTACTGATTGCGTTTGCGGAAATTCCTAAAATATACTACGTCTACTACCGTACTGGCAATATATGTTGCCGCGTAACGCGCGACCAGGCTAGTGCGACAAATTTTCGTTGCGTTCGTAACGCGCGTCTGGCGGGATGCGGCGATCTTTTCATTGCATGCAATTTGCAAAAAAATGATGCGGCAATAGCAAAAAAGTGATGCGGCAATAGCAAAAAAAGGACTGCGGCAATATAGAAACCTGTGTAACGGCTCCTGTGCGACTTTGCATGTAACACCCTGCGTGCGGTAAACATGTGCCAATGTAACGCTTCATGGCCTCACTGCGACCATGTATATTGCCAGTACGGTACTACTCAATTTACCACACAAAGGACTGAATGAAGTAGGGAAATAATCATCCCATGATCTTCTACTATGTGAATGCTTCCACGTAAGCGCATGTCATTGTGCAGCATCCGAAACTTCAACAAAACAATGATTCAAAGAGACGTTATTCAAGATAAGTCATGCATTTCTACGTTCACTGGTATAATCAAAGATTCCGTTCAAGGCAGCTGCCATGGTGTGTACCTTACCACCTTTAACACACGTTGTCAGTCCAGTCCGCTCATTGACTAGCATGAAATTGTTTGTAGCAGGAGTACTCTTGTTTGTAGTGAGGATCAATCTACAAAACACTATTGGTAAAAACAATCCAGAGTCACCTCGAATCGAGACGGACAGTTCCTACGAGACCTGCCTGTCGACATCAGGGTCAAGTGGCAAGTCATTTAGCCGTTACGCACGACAATCTCAGGAACACCAGTCCTGTCCTCCTCCGACGAACCAGCTACTGTATGTTACTTCAGAACTCAGAACGACACAATTATACAAACAGAATGAAAAATGCTTCATCAACGGTGTGACTTTGCGTTTCGCTTCGTGTTTCTTTGTGTTTCTCTTGAAAATCTAGCAAAATTGAGTCATTCGCATGAAAATGTCTGGTTACGTCAGCGAAACCCGCTGATTTTTCCCATTTTTCGAGCGCTGAATGGCGCAAAAACTGTGAAATCACGGCAACGAAATAGTGTTCGACGAGCGAACAAACCTCCTTGCACCGGCATTGGTGCACAGCTTCGGGACGGCCAAGTTCTCAAATCGTCCTCTAGAGACCCTTACCTACCTCTGTGCGAAGTTTCAAGTCCTCCCTCTGAAGTGGCATACCCCGAAAACAAAAAGCATCCTACAGATTTCAGCTCCCGGACTACTAGTGTTAGATGTCACCTCAGTGCACATATATCAAGAGTGAGTAAGTCAACGCACAGTAATATTTTCCAGGTGCGATGATGAGTAACACAGAGTGAACTGTCATACTCACACTATTACACAGTAAGAGGACAGAGAAAGTGTTGTTACTCCGAGATTCACACACTAAGCGATCATCAGAAAAAAGTGACGACAGGAACTGTTTCCTGATGATCGCTTAGTGCGTGAAACGCGGGGTAAAAACACTTTCTCTGTCCTCTTATTATGTGAACCAGCTCTGCCTCTCGGTATTAAGCGCTCTCTTGGACAGCCTGGAATCTCTCTGTTTTACTCACAGAATTACCCAGCCAGGGTAGGTATTACTTTGTGGTCCCAAGCTCCTTATCTCCACAGCTTCTCTCAACTCCCTGCTTGCCCTGTCACCTTCTCTGGCTAATACTCAGTAAGAGTACTTACACATCCGCAAAAATAGTATCCCCCAGCACCAGTCTCCTCTGGGCATGCTTGGTCACAAGTTGGTGCTCATGTGCTCACCCCAGGGCTTGCCGCGGGTACGGCGGTGGGTTTCTCCATTATGATCCGTCTGTATAGTTTCCAATGATCTCTCAGTCTCTCCGACGTTGTTCGCAGCATCAGAGCGACACAGTTGGCGACGAAGACTGCAAGAATGTTCGTAAACAACCCTCACGGATAATTTATGCTTCCGAATTGCTTTCCTGACATTCTTATGGATCCGATCAGACTTGAACAGCAGTTTAAAAAACGCTTGATAACCGGAGGGCGTCTCACTATGACTGCCATTTAACGGTTATGTATCTTGTTGTCGCACTATCTGACTGTACTAATAGAGAGGTTCTGCATAATGAATTTCGTTGCATTTTTTCGTAACCATGAGGGGGCAGCAAAAAGTGGCCGAATTTCCGTCAAAATGGGCGCGTAATAAGAATGTTCAGTAAACAAATATTTCGTTGCCCTTTTGCTTCACTCCGGATACCTTTTCTACGTACTTGTACAGTCTTGCTTTGATCTGAGTCAGTTTTAGTTTGTATCTCCGTGGAACGTCATTCAGTGTGGTAGCTTCGGCTTACAATGGAAGGTCCTATACGGCGTGGCCTATGGTGAAGAAAGATGATGGTGTGGATCCGCTGAAGATTCTATTGACCAAGAAACCACAATTCATCCTCCTCAAGGTCGCCGCCATCGTATTCCGGTAGTAGGAAACAACACAACAACTCCTCGTAATCATCTGCTATGTCCACGCCACGGACATCACTTCACGACTCACACAAATGCTTTCGCTCCAGAAACACAAGGTAGAAAAAATTAGTAGAAAAGCAGAATTGAAAAAGCAGTGAAAATTGCGCAGCGAAGGTTCGCCCTGCAGAACCTACCGGCGCTTGAATTTTTTTCCGGCCTCAAATTTCGTCACATTTATGGTCATCAGCAGAGACGAAATTCGTTATGCAGAACCTCTCTTCTGTTGGTATGGTGGGAATTTGTTCTTAGTTCCGTTTTGTACCCTGTGGCAGCGCTTGATTTTGTTCGCAAAATTCCGTCGCAGTTTTGGCCACAATCGAGGTCGTCAAAGGTCCCCGTAAGGCACGCAACAGATCCTACAGGAAACTCACATGCACCATCTTAGCGAAAGATGAGGGATAGCCTAGGCCAGTTTTTTGGTGTTCTTGGATATGCGCTATTTCTGTAAACTACAGGTCATTGTTTCAAGCTATTTGAATGTAGGGTAAATATACCCACAAAATCAAAAGCCAGTACAGTTTGTACTGAACCTTGCCAACATGGTCACTAAAAATTTAAGCTGATAATCATGAACTACTACGACCATACAAACTAATGACAGGAGGCAACATTATTAATCTTTGTTATCATCATGGGTCCACTATGGCAGGGTGCCAAAATGTTGGATGCAGAGATGATTACTTCAGAAGTACAAGGCCAAAATAAGAGATACATGTGACCTTGGAAAGAAAGACTATGAAACAAATCCAAAGTGTAAGAACAACTAGAAACTGGTAACGGGGGTCCACAAATAAAACAGCTGTTTGAGCAGTATCGGAAGTGAATGATTCATGCTTAAGAAACTTAAAAAAGAGTGAAAGTGAGTTATAATATTGGTTGGAGCTTTTGGCGGAGAAGAAACAATGCAATGCTGACAAAATAGGCAAGCGAACTCGGTCAGCTCCACAATCAAGACAATCATGGAGAGACTGCAAACGACACAATGTGCATTCATTTCTTTCTACAAAAGATGGATTCGAAACAAAGATAAAAGTTAGCTTTTCGGGCTCGCATTGGCAGCAAGTTCACTGCCATATCGTTGCATCGCGTCAAGCAATTCGACGCTGCTCATCATCCTTTTCGAATCAGACGCTCGTGATGACCCAAGTATGTAGGTACCCAAGCCACTGTATAGATCGTCACGCCTGGGGCGACTGGACTGTGGCAAACTCTTCCAGAGCTTGGTGTACTCCAAGATAGCCGTGAAGTAATCCACAGCCTGTTCTGTGCGTAGGATGCCTTTGATCAGCAGATTGATCACAGAGTGCATTTTTGCGACCATTCCAGTTGCGTGAATCCAGTGTCGGCTGGCCCATCTGTCATCGTACGCCACATCAATGTTCGCATACATGATACCACAATAATAGAAGGGGTTATGGGTCCAAGGATTAGCTAAGTACTCTGTGAGATGAGCCGTATAATACTCATCCATTAGTGATGAGATCACTATCGCATCTCGCCTCGCGGTGTTGTAGTAACCTTTCGCAATGCACACTAGCCGGCTATAGCTGTTCGCGGAGGACACGTGTGGAACCATCTCCGAAACATCCTTCTCCAAATCCTTGATGATACCTCTCTGATACTGTTCAATGGAGCTGCACCTCTCAAACGATAAATTCACCACGTCTTGAAGTCTATACACTGTTGCACCGAAAA
This sequence comes from Sycon ciliatum, assembly GCF_964019385.1. NCBI lineage: Eukaryota > Metazoa > Porifera > Calcarea > Leucosolenida > Sycettidae > Sycon > Sycon ciliatum. Next base: position 13,123,027 of record NC_088651.1, on the reverse strand, counting down.
CTGTGTCAACATTGCATCTTTGTTTGATCAACGTCGGTGAAAGGTTGGGAAGGTAAGTACAAGCTTCCTCCGCAAACAGACAATGCTCCTGTGCGAGTGAAATCAACTGCCCAGTGCTGGTCCAGCTAGGAGGTGTATTCACGTTCTCAGGCAGCCTCAGCACCAGGCTCGATAATCGCCCAAGCAATCGCATTTTGAGTTTGTAAACATAAGGATTATTGCTAACGATCACGCCCTTCATGCAAAAGCGACCTTCGGTCTCATACAGGCTAGCCACCCTAGTGGCGATGTACATGACCTTGGCACTCTGAATGTAGGAGAACTCCAAATACGGACTGAGCTGATACCGGTGCTGTATGCATGGGACAACGAAACAATAAAAAGACAGTAAAACATGAAATACAAATATGCAATAAAATATGCGATTTGAAAAGAAGAGGATCATAAGTTTGGAAGTTATCCGTTTCGTGACGTTCAACTTTCGTCCAACACAAACAATTATGAATAAACTCCGCAGAGACAACAAGTTTAATAAAGCAGTAAATAGAAATAAGTCTGCCGTCATCACCATGTATCGAAGTCAAATGTCAAATGCAAAATTTAACACATTTTGAGATGCATACTTTTAAAATAATTATTTTTGCTTAACTTCCCTTCACTTCAGTCAGGATAATCCACTGAGATAGTGACAAGAAAATTGATTTTGGATAACATTTGACTTCGTAGATATATATTTCGGTGATGACGACAGAGTTTGTTCTATGTGAGTTCAGGTTGAGTTCGGTTAGGCATCTGGATTGGCGTGGTCGAATGGCGCTTTGGAACTGCATCCAAGGCAGTGTAGTCAGTGAAGAAAAATGTCAGGAAAGACTTTATTTGGCCTAGGGATTCATCGGGGTCAGCATTCTTGATTTTTAACAGAGGAAAATGGCGTTTAAAATGTGTTGCTCTAGTTGTTGGTCTGCTTTTGCCCAGGCAAGGCTAGACCTTGGCAGGTACAGTTTGTTATTGGACAGATCCTGATCCTGTTTATCATCAGTTGCATGTAAAACTTGCTGGGAGCAATGCTCCATCTTCTCCACTGTGACAATGTTGCCGTCAGCGCTGTGCTCAGGAGGCGGGCTGACTGGGTTGGCAACATCCGTGTTACCACTCCTATTGCTAGGGGTGTGCGGAATGTAAATTTCTTTACTTTTGTAAACCTTATAAGATTTAAGGTGACGTGCCATGTTGGATTTGAATATGTTTTTCATGCAATGCGGACATGGCTTTTTACTATGACAGTCTTTCAAACTGTTTTGGTTGTTGGCTGCAGCGGCAGCTATAAGTTACTTTCCCGCAGGCGCAGCCCCTGGTTCTGCGGAAAGTTCGATACATTTTTTCGTCTGATAATGACGACTTAAGTTGTAGGCGTGGCTCAGGGTGCTTCCGCACCTATCGCACACCACGCCATCTAGCTGCGAATCCTAAAAGCTAAGGGCGGCTGTCGGCTTTGACGCGGCATAACCAGACCCGTAGCTCTCCCGGATAAGAATGAAAAAGCACAGTGATGCTTAGCAACGTTAACGCAGTGAGAGCAATGACATGGATGGTACAAACATAACACCAACATTAGGGATCTCAGCGCGTGAACTACGTAGCCAGTCTGTGCATGTTAGATTTTCGATCCCAAACGCGTCCAGTGCAGAAATCGTGGAAAAGAACATTTTTTTCGAAATAAATCAAGTTGAAGAAGACAGTAGAAATGGCTGAATATTGCGTCCAGGAAAGCACGTTCTACGGCCATCTCCAAGCTACCCATTTCCCAGGCACTCTCTCAGAGTAACTATGGAGGCTCAAAGAGCACAATCTTTCACTCTTGGACGCAGCGTGAACACCTCTTCTACTGAGCGCGATATCTTCTCTCTGAGTGATAATGGCGGCTGTGTTCGCGATGGCAGATGCACTGAAAATCGAAGTTAGGACAATCTCACCAGAGAAAACGTCTGAATTTTTTACTGAATCCTCTCTGAAGTGGGTTCTTGCCGCATGAAAAATTATAGGAAAATCGACCGGGGCAATATCGCCTTGGCCACGCTGTCCTTCGGCGGGAATTACAAAGTATGTTCGAACGGCGATGAAGATGACGATTCCGCTAGTGTCCACCGCGTCCCCTAGTGTCGAAAATCGACCGTCGCCATTTTTCTGCTGTGTCCGCGAGCTGCACTCAAAACTCGATGACGCAATGTATGCGCAAACACCCTGCGCACTGCACGCGCTGAGATCCCTACCAACATGTCAATGTGGTGAGGCTTCACAAGACTCGAACGGTATGACTTCAGAAGTCAAAATCTAACTCTGATGTGAAAGAAGACCGTCTAATCGTTGATATGGATCCATACAAAACTCGATCAATGATTTTGTAAATCAGTGGTGCTATGACTGCGAGCTAGTGAAAATATTTTGGACTGCACTACGTGGTGACGGAGCGTGGGAGCGTGACTCCCTTTGAACAGGGACGGATATGCAGAGGATATTGACAAACGTATAATTTGTTCACGCCATGCAATGCTGTGGCGATGAACGTGCTGTCGATGCGAATTCGAGGAGCTGCGGCTTTTTATCTGTTTGTTGTTCCTTCGTCGGTTGGGCACATGTTAACACACCCGCAAGACATCCAGTAGGTGGCCTAGTGTTGTGTAACGTGCTAGTACTTTCAAGAAATGGAAAGTCCTTGAAGCTGTGAATATTCGTCTCCCTTATCCTGATGGTTGTAAGCAAAAGGAAAATGTCACTGCACTCAAATTTGTTTCCTATAATTCACATTCACTATTCATTCTCACCATCACACTTTCTCGCTTACAATCACCTCGCTAGCTGTGCACAAAAGTCACCATATGTCTATTCTAGCAACTAGCGTTATCTTTCATGAAATATTCCATTACTATTTGACGTTGTTTTTGGCACTTTCATTATCTCTGTACCGAATGTATATATCCTTATGTTGTTTTCTGTTATACCTTAAAGGTTACGTCATACCACTGATGAATGTGGCAAGAAACTCATACTGGACACAAACATGTAGCTACCTTGGTTGAAAAGGTTTGTCTTTAGAGGATATAACCACGCCGACTATTAAGGAAACGCACTTTCAGCACTAGTCAGGTATACGCATGTATTACAGTATGCGATTTCAAATGCAACTTGAAAGCAGAATAACTGAAACCAAAATTCACAAATCATTTACATCGCACATTGGCACTCACCTGACATAGACCCTTGAATGTGTACTCATTGTGTAGCAGCTCCCGCAAGTGTCTACTAACCCCACACAGCTGAAAGATGTCCGGAATTGTCAGCAAAGGTAACAGTGTTGAGCACCATACGTCAAATAGAACATTGCCAAGTCCTGACTCGACTGATTCCAACACCCTTGACTGTTGATCTTCAGATTCATTAACCAAACCCGCGGCTCCTTCGTCTAGCGACAGTTCTTCTTGCATGACTCCATCATCCCGAACAGTAAGGTCAACAGGAACAGTCCCTGGCAAAGGACAATCATGCTCACTGGTGGCGTTGATATGTTGTGGAAGGGCTACCGCTGATGCTTCGTCATCGGAATGGTCAGATTGCTGATTGGCATCCATTGGCAATGTATGTATGTATGTATGTTTTCGATCTCTATCCTGGAAACAGGCACAACCAACCAACACATATTGGAAAACAAATACAGACACCGACACGCACACGCTCGTGCACTTTGACACACACACGCGACATGCCCTAGAGTGTCACATCGATCGGTTTGTCTAGGGCTATCCTCATTCCAGTTTCTCTCGACATATACTCAGAAAGTGTGATGAACAACAACAGTTCGTTATCAGTAAACCCTGAGTACGTTTAACCTAGCTTCCTGAAATATCCCTCCTTACCTTGCTCAGAAGAAAAGAAAATTAGAACTGATGGTATTGGACAGGCACAAAATTCCCCAGGAGTAAAATCTCTTCTCACCGTCTGATGTGCACAACTCAACTGGTCGCCTGTAAGCTTCAGATCTCTGACTTATACACAAGAGAGATTGGAAGCTTTGTCACAACTCTGAGTTTCACGTATTACTACGATCATCCGGCAACTGATGGATCCAAAACGGGCAGCCAGTAATAAGTAATAAGCTACTAGTGACATGAGCGCACGCATCTCTTGAACTTGTAAGTGTGGAACGTGTGTGACGTAAGCCAGGGTCCTACGCTGGCTATTGGATCGGTCTCAGTAGGAAGTGAAAACCTGTCCGCGCCTTCTCGGTTTAGCCTGGTCCCACGGCTCGAACGGCTAGAGCATTACTCTTGACAAGCAAGATCCAGGGTTCAAGCCTTGGTGGGGTTGGCACTTTTCTTCTATTCTTAGGCAGTTTGCTTCCCAGACTGATCTTTTGTAATTATAGCGTGGATTGAGTACAATGTCAATGTGCATGTACGTGGGTATACAAGTATGATCCCACTCGTTTCTGATTCTTCATTCCACGTTGCTTATGCGAACGCTTCATTTACGTGCTGCTTGTAGTCACGTTGCATTGATGCCTACGCGGAAAAGCTACTAATATTGATAAAAATACAAAACATGAGACAACTGCGTGGACTGTGCGTGTGTAACGTCTACATGTAACCTCACCAAGATACTGTGCAAGGAGTTGGCGTGTGGCTGGCACCTACTTATACAATGCAATGTACTTCGAAGTGCATTGTACAATGTACTGCTGTGGATGAAATCCTGCAGGGGATGACCGTGGAGGGTACACTTGAAGTCTTCATTTTACTAGCGCCTAGAATCTACGTGCACTGCATCGTAGAATTTACCTGCTGAAAAGTGGACTCGGTCCAGGTTCACTGAGTGTCACTCGTTTTTTAAACATTGTCCAGTAGATAGTTTCCCATAAACTCGCCGCGGGACTCATTGGTACTCACAATGGATCGGGACCACAACAGGGTTCTTTGACAACCGTTGATCCAGCGGTCTACTGTCGTACGAAGCCTAGTTGACCTTTCTTTTCTGTACAATCACGAGTATTTGCGCATAGTCCGACTTCTCCAGCGTCCCGTACCATTGAGGACCATTTGTGGAAAACCTAATTCACAACGTGGCTCAAACCTATCACTCCACGGCTTTCGAAGCTCTCCTCACTTATTCTTCAATTACGTAATTTTCACAGTGGCCGGCCATCGTTCTCAGACTAAGTAAGAGCTAGTACCGTAATCAAATACGTCATGAAAGTTCTGCACTTTTGGCCCGTTCAAAGAGTTCAAGTGAGTCACACTATACATGTACGAGGGGGTTCAGAAAGTTTCTGGCCCGACACAAAGAAGCAAAATTGTGGAAAGATCACTGTTTCCGAACAAATTACTTTGGTCTCCACCTTCTCATGATGTCAACCAACAACATGATTGTAAAGGTATGTACATGTAAATATATACGAACACGTACATCAGGGCCAGCGCTAGACATTCAACACAGCCCAGTCAGAGTGTACCTGGCGCATGCAGGCCAGCCGGGTCAGATCATCCGGCAGAAAAACAACCAAAAAGCCTGCTCAAAATGCAGCAAAACAGAAAGGCGTATTTATTACCGGAAATCGGCCATTTTAGAGAACAAGGCGAACTATTAAAGTCCGCAAACGTAGAATGGTAAACGACATTACGTGAAGAATGCAAAGCAGTTCCATTGGATTTTGATTTAAGAACTTTAAAATAGGGAATTCGGTTTTCAAATTACCGATTATCTCTAACATAAGCACAGTCTCCAATATTAGCAGGTCTCCAATAATAGACCACCTTGGGGGGGGGGGGCGGGGCATTCAAAAAATAAAGTGCTCAGTCTCCATTATAAGCACACTGTGTAAATTCATTGTCTGTACCGGCGAAAAGACACTGAAATGTGTGTGTCTGACATGAATTTGGCATGGCAACATGCCTCTGAAATGAGGATGAAATAACAATGGAACAGTCTCCAATAAAGGAACGTCTCCATTAATAGCACGGGGCGGAGGTACACTAAAAAAATAAGGCACCGTGCTTATATTAGAGACTAGCAGCACCACCGCGGCCAGCGTTGCCTGGCCGAATGTGGCATGCGGGTGAAGCAAGTACGTGAATAGCACACGTGCTCAGCACGTGGTGGTGGCCAGACCGCTGAAGTCCTGGTGAGGGAGGTTCTTCATCGTTGGAAGGAGAAGGAGGGACGTCTGTTACGCCTTCGGGAGGCTGGTCAGGGTTGTCCATCACCTGGTGGCGGATGAAGCGGCTCAAAAAATTCATAAACTTACGAACAAAAGTGCGATGCGCTCTTCACTGCAGATCAGATGCAGAGTGCAGTCAGTGCAGATCTTTTGTATCCTTTTGTTGCAGATGTTTCTATTAATTTGCAGAGAACGGTTCACGTGGTCCGCAGCGCTTGTGCGGCTGCTAGTGCTACCTAGTACCTGAATAGTATGGCCTAGGCTAGGTGGCTACATGATTCGCACGCTTCGCGTGCTCAGTGCTTCTGCGCGCGGCTGCTACTGCTACTCGTACTGATCGTGTCTGCTACCACCTACACTGTTCGCACGCTTCGCGTGCTCAGCACGTGGTGGTGGCTACACGATTCGCACGCTTCGCGTGCTCAGTGCTTCTGTGGCTGCTTCCGCTAGCTACACGATTCGCACGCTTCGTTCGCACGCTTCGCGTGCTCAGTGCTTCTGCGGCCGCTAGCTAGCTACACTGTGCTACACTGTTCGCACGCTTCGCGTGCTCAGGGCAGCGCTGCTCCGCAGCGCTTCAGCGTGACACAAAAACACACGTCACAGGTGCCTCTTCTTTATAAGGAGCGTGACACACACACACACAGACACACGTCACAGGTGCCTCTCTTTTATAAGTAAAGATAATACGGTAGTGCTAGTGGCAGGACGAATGACCAAATCCACCCCCGCTTGTCTTCCTTTTGAAATGCGTCTTGCACAAAGCGCATGACATGGATAGACTGGCATGGTCTTAGTCCAGCCAGGGTCGACCTTTCTTCCAAGAGTCTTGGAAAGCGTGAGTTCTTTTTCTCTTCACTGAGGGCTCCATCGTCCAAATCACCAGTCGGCTGAAAACTTGCAACTGTGTCAAAAGCTATAGCCAAAGTTACGCTTTTGACTGCCTGCCCCATCGACTTTGAATGTCCTGACTTCCCGATCGCCGCTGGCTGGCCAGATCGCGCTCGAACCAGTTGACCCCAGTTGACCCTAGCCGAGTTTCTGTCGCTTGTAGACTGTAGTGTGTACGGTTGCGCTCAGGGAGGTCGTGCAGTTCCCCAGCCGGGCGCGTGATCCGGCTGACCCGGCTCTTCAGCAGGCCATGGTACATGTATGTACATGTGCCTATGGTAGAAGTCTACAGTCCATTCATAGGAAACAGTCCCGCTGGTTTTGAAGGTCGGATTTGGGCCGAATTGAGCATCAAAAACCCATTCAAAAATCTGGGTTTTGGATCTTGTTCTCCACACATTTCGGTATGGCATACCTATTATAATTAACCAGGCTGAATTTCTACATGTAATACCCTGTTCTTGGACTTTTGTGGCATCAAATGTGGCAAGGAATAATTGTACAGGTCACACAATGCAGATTGTACATCTGCTTCCACGTTATCTGCAACTGAAATCTGTTGAAAATATACAGAAATATCAAGGCCTGAAGCATGAGGTGGAACAGATGTGGCAGGTTCGGGCCAAGATTGTGCCAGTGATTGTGGGGGCATTAGGTGGGTTAACCCCCTCGACTGCTGACTTTGCGAGGGACCTGAATGCCGGAGCCAGTGTATCGATCTTGCAAAAGGAGGCGCTCCTTGGCACAGTTGACATCATCAGGTCAATAACTCAGATGAAATAACAATTACACTATATTACGTTACATTGGTTTGCGAATGCCCATGGTTCGAACTACTAGTTGAAGCCCCTATTTGCAGAAAAAAATTATGATCGTAAAATTAATCCCGAGTCAAGCTCCGTATGAAGACATCCAAGAAGAAGATTGCCTGATGAGTCCAGCGGGGACGAAACGTACGTCGCAATCGAGCTATGCCGTTGCTGTGTCATCCTCAATGTACCATGCGCTACTTGATGTACCAGCCTCCTATGCCGGATGCCGCCAGCCACGCATCGACCAGGCGCCAGGCGCGGACTGATGGTGGTGGTGGTGAGAAGGAGAGCTCTGTGCCAGAACTTTGCAGCCTAGAGAGCGTATGCGGGCAGGCGTGTGTTTACTGCCATATTGCCAGTTGTGTTTTTACCACCATATTTATCAACCATAAGTACAGCTGCAGTGATAACTTCAATTTAATTTCGTAATATGAATCACTTGACAATAACAAAGACAACAATAATACCATCAGCCTCCATTCCCCGGTTTTGACGGTGCTTCCCTGTTGTTGAATGATCAGAATTATATCGCTGCAGTGCTATTGTGTTGCTGAAGGGGTCGATTTCAGATTTAATGACGGGTACTTTTCATCGGATGTTGTTTTCTGATTTAGCTCTCTTGCTATTTCTGTACCTGCTTGTGTTTAAAAGTCTCTTTCTAGCAGATAAGTTCTATAATAGATTGTACATGCATCATTGTGGATTTCTTGCCCACAGTATTTCTCTCTTTTTTCCTTTCTTTTTTCCTCAGTCTTCCTTATTACATTTTCTTCACATACAACAGCAGTACTCCCCATGCTCTTTTTAATGACTCCGGATACCATTTCTACGTACTTGTACAGTCTTGCTTTGATCTGGGTCGATTTTAGTGGCACATCGTTCAGTGTGGTAGCTGCAACTTACAATGGAAGGTCTTAGACCGCGTATGGTGATCGAAGACGATGGTGTGCATCCGCTGCAGACTCCAGTGACCAGAAACAACAATTCATCCTGCTCGAGATCTCCGTCATCGTATTCCGGTAGTAGGAAACAACATAACAACTCCTCGTAGTCATCTACTATATCCACCGACATCTCCTACACCCACACCACGGACATCACTTCCCAACACAAACATGTGCTTTCGTTCCGGAAACACAAGTCAGAAAAAATAGTAGAAAAGCAGAATTGAAAAAGCAGCGAAAATTGCGCGGCACAGTTTCGTCCTGCAAAACCTACCGGTGTTTGAATTTTCACGCCTCAAATTTCGTCAAATTTTTCGTCATAAGCGGAGACGATACTCGTTATGCAGAACCTCTCTACTGTTGGTATTGTGGCGATTTTTCTTAGTTCTGTTGTGCACCCTGTGTCAGCGCTTGATTTTGGTCCCAAAATTAGGTCGCATTTTGGCCCCAATCGATGTCGTCCAAGGTCCCCGTAAGGTACGCAACAGATCCTACAGGAAACTAACTTGTAACAACTGAGCGAAATATGAGAGATAGCCAGCCTACCTTTTTTGGTGTTCCTGGACATGCGCTATTCGTCTTAACTACAGGTCATTGTATCAAGCTATTTCAATGTAGGGTTAATATACCCACAATATCAAAAGCCACCACAGTTTGTAATGAACCTTGCCAAAATGGTCACTAAAATATGTTAAGCTCATAATCATGAACTACTACGACCATACAAGCTATTGATAGGAGGCAACATTAATATATATCTTTTTTATTATCATGGGTCCTCAATGGCAGGGTGCCAAAACGTTGGATGCAGAGATGGTTACTTCAGAATTTCAAGTCTACAAAAAGAGATTCATGTGACCTTAGAAGCATAGACTATGAAACAAATCCAAAGTGGAAGAACAACTAGAAACTAGAAACGGGGGTCCAGAAAGTAAACAGCTATGAGAGCGCGGGTATCGGCAGTGCATGATTCATGCTTTGCAAACCTGAAACAAACCCAGTGAAAGTGAATTATGATATTGGTTGGACCTTTGGGCTGATGGGAAACAATGCAATGTTGACAGAATAGGCAGCTCAGTCAGCTCCACAAGCGTGTACATGTAATATCAAAACTGAACTGAACAAAAAGTAAGTTCAAGACAGTCATCGAGAGTGTGCAGACGACAGACTGTGTAGAACTTGGTTAGGCGAGTGGTCCATCAATTTCTTTCCACAAAAGAAGGAATCGAAATAAAGATAAAAATCAGCTTTTCGGGTTCTCATTGGTTGCAAAATCACTGCCAAACCGTTGCATCGCGTCAAGCAATTCGACGCTGCTCATCATCCTTTGCAAATCAGACGCTGGTGATGACCCAAGTACATGTATGTAGGTACCCAAGCCGCTGTACAGATCTCCCCAACTGGGGCGACTGGACGGTGGCAAACTCTTCCAGAGCTTGTGGTATTTCAAGATGGCCGTGAAGTAATCCTCGACCTGTTCTGTGCGTAGTTTGTCCTTGATCAGCAGATTGATCACAGAGTGTCTTGTTGCGAGCACTGCAGTTCCGTCGATCAACTGTCGGGTGGCAAATGTGTCATCGCCCGGCACCACATCAATGTTCGCATACCCCATACCTGAATGATAGAAGGGGTTATGGGTCCAAGGATAATATAAGAACTTTGTTAGATGAGCCATATAATACACATCCATTAGTGATGAGATCACTGTCGCATCTCGCTTCGCGGTGTTGTATAGACCTTTGGCAATGCACACTAGCCGGCTAGAGCGGTTCGCGGAGGACACGTATGGAACCATCTGTGTAACATCCTTCTCTAAATCCTTGATGATACCTCTCTGATACTGTTCAATGGAAATGCAACTCTCAAACGACAAATTTACCACGTCTTTAAGTCTATACAATTTATAAAAGAAACCTGTTTGCACATTGCATCTTTGTTTGATCAACGTCGGTGAAAGGTTGGGAAGGTAAGGACAAGCTTCCTCCGCGAACAGACACTGCTCCTGTGCGAGTGAAATTAACTGCCCAAAGCTGGTCCGGCTAGTGGGTGTATTCACGTTCTCAGGCAGCCTCAGCACCAGGCTCGATAATCGCCGAAGCAATCGCTTTTTGAGTTTTTTAACATCAGGATGGTTGCTGCCGATCACGCAGGTCATGAATTCGCTACAATCGGTATAATACAGGCTAGCAACCCTAGTGGCGATGTACATGACTTTTGCACTCTGAATGTAGGAGATCTCCAAATACGGACTGAGCTGATACCGGTGCTGATTGCATGGGACAACGAAACAATAACAAGACAGTAAAACATGAAATAAAAATATGGTATAAAGTATGCGAATTGAAAAAAAGAGGATCACAAGTTTAGAAGAGTCGGCGTGGAGAAAGCAATAATATATTTTATTAGTGCAATTAGGAGTATAATCGATGCAGACATGGCCAGACAACAACGAGTTCATGGAATTTTTAAGGATTTTTATGTTATTCAAAATCGATTTTCGTGTTCCGCTCATCAGTGAGTAGTATCGGAACTGAGGGTACTGTGTACAAAAATAGAACATTTATAACAGCGCGAGCTCCAGTGTGGGGAGCAAACCCTTTCTTACAAATAATCGCCGAAGTCGCAACCACTACTTCGTACTATTTTATAACAGCATAATTAATTAAAAGTGTGAACAACAAAGGAAGTGCTCCAGCATTACATAATAGGTGTCAAACATAGTGCTAACGTATATAACTGAGTGCAGCCACAAAGCAAGAGGTGATACAGTGCAACATGACACAACATTTACATCTGATAACCAGCTACGAGAACAACTTTAGCGCGACTACATGCTTCTTTTGTTTACAAAGAACAGGATTATGCACACGAATACATACAGCTTCCAGAGCCTTCAACTGCTTAACATAACTTGCACGGCACAAAACAGAAAAGTGAGAATCATTGTACACACTAAGACAATCTGGACGCAATAACAAGTGACAAAATACAGCTGACTTTTTGTTCACGTCACCCTCTTCCGTCTCATCCCGCTCCTTTCCTTCGACCTCCTCCGCCTTATCCTCGTCCTCCGTCTCATCTTCATCATCATCGTCCTCATCACCACCATCATCATCATCAGTCACTTCCTCATCATCCGTTTGATGCTCAGTCTCACTGCACTCCTTATCAGCCTCCAACATGGCTCCATCATCTCCACCAGCATCACAAGTCGTTTGACCGCTGCTCCGCGTCACCGTTGCTGGGTTCTCTGCTACTGCACACCCATTTCCACTGTCCATTTTGCGTGGGCCAAGTCCATTCCGTGCATAAATTTCAAGTGAATAGTTTGCTGTGCTTCTTCTGGGTCTATGGGTGAGGATATTGGTTTCATTTTGGTTTGTCGATGATCTCCCTCTCTGTCCAGACACAGTCGGCACCGTGGATCCCAGATTGTCTAAGTGTGTACGATGATTCTCACTTTTCTGTTTTGTGCCGTGCAAGTTTTGTTAAGCAGTTGAAGGTTCTGGAAGCTGTATGTATTAGTGCGCATAATCCTGTTCTTTGTAAACAAAAGAAGCATGTAGTCGCGCTAAAGTTGTTCTCGTAGCTGGTTATCAGATGTAAATGTTGTGTCATGTTGCACTGTATCACCTCTTGCTTTGTGGCTGCACTCAGTTATATACGTTAGCGCTATGTTTGACACCTTTTATGTAATGCTGGAGCACTTCCTTTGTTGTTCACACTTTTAATTAATTATGCTGTTATAAAAATAATGTTCTATTTTTGTACACAGTACCCTCAGTTCCGATACTATTCACTGATGAGCGGAACACGAGAATCGATTTTGAATAACATAAAAATCCTTAAACATTCCATGAACTCGTTGTTGTCTGGCCATGTCTGCATCGATTATACTCCTAATTGCACTAACAAGTTTAGAAATTATCCGTTTCGTGACGTTCAACTTTCTTCCAACACAAACAATAATATTATGAATAAACGCAGCAGAGACAACAAGTTTAATAAAGCAATAGGTAGTGTAACAGGTAGCCGAGTGGTAGGCGCGGTGCAATCAGCAAGAGTTAGTTTTATTCTACTTCTCTCAGGTACACACCTTGGATATAATTATTAGTAAAAGAAGAAGCGGCCAATATATGGAACTTTCTCTCCGGTGCACACCTAGAGGTTGACTACTTCTTCTTCGAGTTAGCTTAGTCGTTGCTATTATAATCTCATCAAAACAGAAATGCGCAGCAGCCTTTATGCTACAGACGCCGTACGCTTACATACGGAGATACACTAAATATACATCAGGTAAAGTTCCGTATTAGTTCGATCCGTATTACTTCCGTATTAGCCAGGCAGGGATATTACAATAGTATTAAATCTGCCGTCATCACCGGTATGTATCGAAGTCAAATGTCAAATGCAAATTTTAACACATTTTGAGATGCATACTTTTAAAATAAGTATTTTTTGCTTAGCTTCCCTTCACTTCAGTCAGGATAATCCACTGAAAAAGTGACAAGAAAATTGATTTTGGATAACATTTGACTTCGTAGATATATATTACAGTGATGATGACAGAGTTTGTTCTATTAATTACAAACGATTATATGCCGGAGAATGGTGATTCAAAATGTACAGCAATTCGTACAAAATGACTGATGTGATACTGAAATTCAACGACCTGATGATTGTTGTTAGTGGTGTATATTTTACTTTGCAAGGCCAAACGCGCAATGGTGCCCAATGGTATGGAGGCAAATCCCAAAGTAGGGGAGAGCGAGGGGAGAGAGAGAGAGAGAGAATAAGAGAGAGGGAGAGATCAAGTTAGAGAGAGAAAAATAGAGTGAGAAAGAGAGGGAGAGGGAGGAGACAGAGAGACAGAGAGAGAGAAAGAAAGAGAAAGAGGGAGAGACTGAGAGAGATGAAAAGGGGGAAGCAGTTAGTTTGGGGGATTGGAGAGATGGATTAGTGGCTCGTGGTGGGCGGATCAGTGTTTGGTTGGGGGTAGCAGGGAAGACCAAATTGCTATTTTTATTTTTAAGTATCTACAACTTGGAATCATGTGGCTGATGCAATGAGGTCGGCCAGGGAGCGCAAGTTGTGCAGGTGGATTTGCTTCTTTGATAAACATGGGCGAAAGCTACGGCTGCACCTTTGAGTACAATGTAGACCGTTTGTAAAATTTATACTCTGCCTTTTTCTTGATTGTATTTGCTAATCTGTACTCTGCTTTTGGATGTACGACTATTCCTGCAATTAACACTGCTGTTCGCCAGTGCCATCACCGACATTTCAAAACATGATGGACATTGCTGCCTTGACGACATTTCTGAGAAATGATATATCACACGTACAGTACAGCGACAAAAAATAAGGAACAAAAATGATCCCAACTGGCCTGTCCATCACGAAGAAGTGTGTTGTAAACTCACGTATTTTTTCAAAGTAAGTTTCTGCCTGTCGCATTGAAAGGGATATACTAATATGAGGACCGCCATTTTCCACATGCGATTTTGCATTCGGAAGAAAAGACATGCAACGGAAGATTCGGGAGGAGAAAAAGAAGAGGAAACCGTCTGCTGTCAAGAACCATTTGTTGGCTTCTCCTCTTTGTCGAGAGCAGTATGATTATTCATTGTTTGGTGTTGCGCAAAGTGTAATTACAAGCAGTGGATATTCTTAGAAGCTGTGTACAATCGTCTACGTTATCATGATGTTTCCAAGCAAAAACAAAATGGCACTGCACTCACATTTTTCCTGTATTTTGCGTTCACTATTCATTCCCACCATCACACTTTCTCCCTTACACTCACCTCGCTAGCTGTGCACAGTAATCACTATCTCCTCTCGCAACTAGCGTTATCTTCCAGGAAAATAATCCATTCATTTTTGCTGATGTTTTTGTTCTTTCATTGAATCACTTTCGAATGCATACAAGATTAGTTTGTTCTCTGTTATCCCATTAGTTACGATACGCCACTGATGATTGTGAAAAGAAACGGCTCTGGGCACAAACCTACTCTGGTTGAAATGTTTGCAATATGACAGCGCATTTATAAATATTTTTTATCTCTAACATTTCAAAACAAATTCATTATCCTTGCCGACTATTTGAAAAAGGTACTCACCGTACTTGGCTCGTATTATTATTATTATGAAATGACCCAAAGGCAATGTGCCTATCGAGGGGTTCATTTGATTGAAAGAACAGTAGATGTAGATGTATGTACAAAGAGAAGTAGGGATTGATGAGGAGAGAAATGGGGAAAATCAACTGCAAGGTGGCGGAATTCCGTTGATTGCATAAGCATAGTCAGCTGTAAATTTCCTGAGGGCAGCTTTGAACTTATAGAGCGAGGCTTCCGATGTTAGACTGGGGGGTAAACAGTTCCATAGAATAGCAGTTTGTATGCGCATGCTTTAGCCAAATGGAACTTTAAAAGCAGAATAATTGAAACCAAATATCACTAATCATTAACATCCCACATTGGCACTCACCTGACAAAGACGTTTGAACGTGTGCTCATTGTATAGCAGCTCACTCAAGCGTCTACTAACCCCACACAGCTGAAAGATGTCCGCAATAAAAAGCAAAGGTAATATAATTGAGTGCCATACATCAAATGGAACATTGCGAAGCCCTGACTCGACTGATTCCAACGCCCTTGACTGTTCATCTTCAGATTCATTAACAAAACCCGCGGCTCCTTCCTCTAGCGCCAGTTCTTCAAGCGCGACTTCATCATCCCGAACAGTAAGGTCAACAGGACCAGTCCCTGGCAAAGGACAATGCTGCTCAATGGTGGCAGATGCATCGTCATCGGAATGGTCAGGCTGGCGATGGGTATCCATTGGTAAGTCTTTATATGTTTTTCGACCTCTGTCCTGGAGTTCGGCACAACCAATACACATCGTAGAACACATGCACACACCAATACGCACACACTCGTGCACACAGACACACACGCGACATGTTCTAGAGTTTCTCAGAGTTGCATTGATCGGTTTATCTCAATCTTTCGCGAGCAGGGCTATCCTCATTCCAGAATCTCTCGGCATACAATCGTAAGAGAAAATGATGCAAATTTAAACTATCAGTTAACAATGCGAGCATTGTACCTATGCTGCTGAAAACATCCATCCTTACCTCAGAGGAAAAGAATATCAGAGCTGATGATACCGGACAGGTACATACATGTTATTCTCCAGGACTCAAAAAACACTTCTGGCCGTCTGATTTGCAAAACGTAACTAGTCAATTGAAAGCTTCAGATCTCTAACTTATAACTTAGTACTGGTGACATGAGCGTGCGTATCTCTTGAACCCATACGAGTGGAAGCTGTGACACGTAAGCCAGAGTCCTACTCTAACTATTGTATTGGTCTCATTAGGAAGTGAAAACCCTGTCAGCGTCTTCTAGGTTTAGCCAGTTTCCAGGGCTCGCATGGCTACAGCATTGCTCATGACAAGCAAGATCCTGGGTTCGAGTCTTGGTGGGATTGGCACTGTTTTCTCTTCTCTTTCTTACATTTTTTTCACTGTAACTCAATATTGTGGAAAGATCACAACAATAAGAGACAAGACCAAAAGAAAAACTTTACAAAAATAATGATAATAAAACTTAGATGGTAATATGTAAAGAGGCACTGAGTGCAGTTATCCGTTTTCTCTTTTAAGGCAGTTCACTTATCAGACTGATGTTGTTCGTTCTGAAGTCCTCCTAATCATAATATCAAAATACAAGTAGTTGTCAATGGAGTTCCTTCTTTCAAATGATCCAAGAGAGTGGTGGCGTTCCTACGGATGCGGAAAATTGGGCCTTTGGCCGAGCATAACGCGACCCGTGATTTTGTCTTCTTCTTTCAAATGATAGTTTGGAAGCGATCGAGCTAACTGTGCACTGTGTAACCTTGTACTCAACGATGCAAGTCCACTCAGTCAACAAGACACTTACTTTCATCTACTGAACCCTTCATTCATAGGACGTAGGGTTTCAGCACACAAAGCACAGAAGCCATATAATTTTTTTGACTAGGCATTTCATTCCATTACTCTTCAGGTCGAATACAATGGTGATTAACAAGGTGGTAAGCAAGTCCTTATAACCGGCATTTTTGGCGAGCAGAGCATTGACAACAATAGAACTTGAAATATTGCGGTAGTGGCGCCAACAGCATATTAGGCGGTCAGAGCAAAGACCAAATAGCACTTTCTTCCCATTCACTCTGCAAAACTCGAACTCATTTCTTAATCAATTTCTTACAACGTTTCGGCAACATTGCCCTCATCAGGTATGCAACGGTGTTTTTTTCAATTTTTTTTACAAAGACCACTTAATGCCAAACATGAGATGCAGCTAGGGGAAGCACGCACAACCTGAATCGTGGCAGTGGTGGTGAGGTTTAGGGAGCTCCGCCGACCTAGGGTCTCGACATCATAGCCACCTAGACGCACCAAGAGTGGGTGGGGAGGGAGAGCGAGAGAGAGAGAGAGAGAGAGAGAGAGAGAGAGAGAGAGAGAGAGAGAGAGAGAGAGAGAGAGAGCGAGAGAGAGAGAGCGAGAGAGCGAGAGAGCGAGAGAGCGAGCGAGAGAGAGAGAGAGAATGAGAGAGAGAGAGAGAGAGAGAGAGAGAGAGAGAGAAAGAAAGAAGGAGAGAGAGAGAGAGAGAGAGAGAGAGAGAGAAAGAGAGAGAGAGAGAGAGAGAGAGAGAGAGAGAGAGAGAGAGAGAGAGAGAGAGAGAAGAGAGAAAGAGGGAGGGAAAGAGATGTTGCGAAATTGTTAAAGTAAAATAAAAGGAACATTGAAAATATGAGATGATTGGTGAGGTGACTGCAGCCTCAGCTATTTGGCCAGCAAAGTCATAATTGTTACAGTAGGCCAGCTATACCATGAACAAGGGAGCTACTGTGCCGCAACATAGAGCGAGGGAGAGTATATAAGCTAGCGAAAAAACTTCAATAAAGACACTGTCTCAGATGCGGTGTGTGCACTACGGCTGAGGTGGGTGTGGGAGGTCTGCTAGAGGCTCTCAGTCGCCCAGCTCCAGTGGTGCAGCTGGAGGTGACGGTGGACACGGCACTTAAAGGCTTGCAGGCCCTCCAGGTGTGGGGGTCTCAGCAGTATGCTTTGGGGCAGAGCATTCCATGCCTGCACAGCGCTGGCAGGAAATGTGCGAAGACAGCTGTTTCGGGTGCGTGCTGGCAGGTTAGTCGAGAGCTGGTGTGGGTGCGTAGGCTGAGCAGACACGCGGGTGGGCTGTATGTCCCGAGGTCGACGTTGGGCACCAGGGGGGAGGATCTTCTTTAGCGGGCTGTCCGCATCTAGGCAGAATAGCTTGTACAAGTATGCAAGCGAGGCCACTGTTCGCCGCAGAGATAGACTAGGGAGCCAGGAGCCCGATCCGATGATGTGGATGGCTCGTCGCTGGATCTGGTCTAGCTTGGCCAAGTGTGAGGGTGGCGCACCAAGCCAGACCAGGGGACAGTACTCCAGCACAGGTCGGACAAACCCATTGTAGGCTCGGAGTCGGCCAGGGGGCTCTAGGATAGCAGAGGCCTTCCGCAGGAAGCCTAGGCGTTGCTGTGCTCTGGAGCGGATCGTGCGGATGTGCTGCGCATATGTCAGCTGGGAGTCAAAGGTGACGCCCAGGAGCTTCAGGTGGCCTGCCTCGCTGACTGGCGTAGCGTCGAAAGTGGTTCCCGGGAGCTGCCAAGGCTGGCGATGATGTGCGATTGTCATGGCTTGGGTCTTGGAGGGCTCAAACTTGATCTTCCACTCCACGCCCCAGCGAGACAGTGCATGCACACCCTGTTGCATGATAGCAGAGCCGCCAGATATGGACACTCTTGAGGTGATGAAGTTGAAGAGCGTAGTGTCATCGGCATATGCTGCGAGGTCCATTCCAGGAGGGAGATGGTCCTCGGCGTCATTTGTGTACAGGATGAATAGTGTCGGTCCCAGGATGCTGCCCTGGGGGACGCCAGCTCTCACCGGGTAGGGCTGAGATAGCTCCCCACCACCAGCTGCGGTTAGGTTCCGGTTGCTCAAGTAGTCGCGGAGCCAGCCAAGCAGGTGACCAGCTACGCCATAGCACTCTGCCTTGTGGAGCACTCCGGTGTGCGAGACACGGTCAAACGCACCAGCCACATCCACTGCGATCACCCTTACTGCACCACCGCTTGCGGCCACCCTGCCCCACTGCGAATTCAATAGGGTGAGGATATCCTGGGTGCCAAGTCTGCTGCGGAACCCATACTGGCTCTGGGAGAGGATATTGTTTGACTCAAGGAATTTCCTGAGGGCACGGTTGACGATAGCCTCCATCACCTTGGACAAGATGGGGAGGAGTGAGATAGGTCTGTAGTTGCTCACATCAGATTTCGATTTCTTCTTGTGGACGGGTACAACCATGGCAGTCTTCCATAGGGTAGGCTGGCGTCCTGCCCGAAAGGACTTGGTGAACAGTTTCGACACAGGGACTGAAAGTTCCTTGCTGCACTCCTGCAAGACTCGGCCAGGCAGGCCATCTGGTCCTGTGGCTTTTGCAGCGGAGACCTTCCTGAGCTCGCGCTCGACCGCACAAGGTCGGAAGTGCACTGTGTGGAGCTGCGCATCTGAGCGGCGACGAACTGGTGGGAGCGCGTCTGCCTGCAAGTCATCCGTACCCAAACTGCACTTTGACGAGAAGAACTTTCCAAAAGCCTCAGGTGTGAAAGTTTGCAAAGGAGCAGTTGTATACATGCAATTTGTGATGCCATGACGTGCTACATCGCACCCACCGTGACGTGCCTGAATCATAAAGATAATGATAAAATTAAAGAAGAGTGCTGCCAACAACAATTATTCAAAGAAGACAATGTGGTGATAAATTCTCCAAAACCCCGAAGTATTTGCACGCAGACACCGATGCACACCCACACACCCATGTACACACATACACACACACACACACTAAAACATGATAATGCACCGTGCACTGGTGTATGGTGTGGCAAAAATACCAGCTAGTGTCAGATGTCCACTCAGTGCACATATTATGTACGACTCTGATTCCAGTCACGCCTCTCATAGCAATCACTGCCCCTGATATCAGTCATACAGTCACAAATCCTCCAATACCAGTCACCAGTCACAAACAAGTCACAGAGAGCCAAAAACAAGTCACCAGCTTTGATGTATGACATGGGTAGGTTGTCATTTGAAAGTATGGAGAACGAACGCGTTCAAAAGTGTGCTTTTCAGCGCAAACAATTTTCCCAGGACCTTTTAAATCGTGTTCTCGCTCAGTTTCGCTACTTGTAGGGAAGATGTAGCCTGTTCCAGGTAATGGCGACGTCTTCTAGATGTGATAAACACTTAGAGAGATCGGCTGTGGCGATGTCGGCACGGAATGCGACTCGAAATTGCAAAATTTATTAATTTGTATCGCTGATCCCATCGCAGTATTCGCTCTCCAAACAGGAGCGAGAGGGAGGGCAGCGGTGGCCTAAAATCGTCAGGGCAGGCGGTATTCACCAGCCAGCGACTGCTTCTTGTCTTCTCTTTCACTTACCTTACGCTGGATGTGAGAAGATGAAGAAAATTATTGATAAGGAATCGGACACAATAATTCGACACAGAAAGCAGTACTACTTGCACGCCATACATGCATATAATCTGGCTCTGTGCACGCGTGATCGCAAAGGGCTGAGGGCAAGTCGCGGCATTCTGTGACTGGTTTGTGGGCACCACAACTGGTTTCTCAAAAGACGCAAACTGTGACTGGTGTGTGAATGATTTTGACTGTATGACTGACTTTGGGGACCGTGACTGCTATGTGGGACATGACTGCTATCTGAGTACCAAGAGTGAGTAACTCAACGCACAGTAATATTTTCCAGGTGCGATGATGAGTAACACTGAGTGAACTGTCATACTCACACTATTACACAATAAGAGGACAGAGAAAGTGTTTTTACTCCGAGTTTCACGCACTGAGCGATCATCAGAAAACAGTGACAACAGGAACTGTTTCCTGATGATCGCTTAGTGCGTGAAACTCGGAGTAAAAACATTTTTCTCTGTCCTCTTATTATGTGAACCAGCTCTGCCTCTCGGTTTTGAGCACTCCCTTGGACAGCCTGGAACCTCTCTGTTTTACTCACAGAATAACCCAGCCAGGGTTGGTGTTACTTTGTGGTTCGAAGCTCCTTATCTCCACAGCTTCTCTCAACTTCCTGCTTGCCCTGTCACCTTCTCTGGCTAATACTCAGTAATAGTACTTTCACATCCGCAAAAATAGTATCCCCAGCGCCAGTCTCCACTGGGCATGCTTGGTCACAAGTTGGTGCGCATGTGCTCACCCCAGGGCTTGCAGCGGGTACGGCGGTGCGTTTCTCCATTATGATCCGTCGGTCTAGTTTCCAATGATCTCTCAGTCTCTCCGACGTAGTGTTCGCGGCATCAGAGCGACACAGTTGGCGACGAAGACTGCCAGAATGTTCGTAAACAACCCTCACGGGTAATTTATACTTCCGAATTGCTTTGCCGACATTGTGATTGATCCGATCAGACTTGAACGGTAGTTTTAAAACGCTTGATAACCTGAGGGCGTCTCACTGGATATCCTTAGCTTAAAAAACGCTAACGTAAACGCAAACCTTTCCGTACCTCGGATCGTTCAAGCTGACTTTTCCCTTAGCACAAAGTACGTTATAGTTGAGACGAAGTAGTCGTGACAACCATGGCGATATGAATTTTCGTGGAAACAGATGCGGGAAATTCAAAATTTTGAACCAGGGATTAGTTTGCTGTCGTTCCGAAAGAATACCTTGGCGAGGTCTTTTACTCTGGAATAGCAAAAGCACGGCGAACATGAGTTTTCGCTGTTCCCAGGTCCTTGGAAACCCTTTCCTAAACGCAGCACCGAAGACTGTAAGGGTTCTCCAGCTCCAGCACGTCTGGGAGAGGCCGATGAATTTCTTCCTCAGGAGTGCCGCGGAACTGGTCCTTTGTTTCCCAGATGGGATAGAGGGAGAACGGCACGAAGCAGAGGACGCAGAAATTGTCAACTGAAAGGCAAAACTCGCCAAAAAGCTTAATGTCACAAGAGGAAGCAATCTCGACTCTCGATCTCATCTCGATCTGCACGTCGACGTGCTTTTTATCTCCCGCCAGTTACAAAACAATGCGAGTTTTTGCATTTTTTGCAGAATTTCCATAACGAACGTCGGCCCGTTATTTTGAGCTCTGTAACGTTTTTCCGTTATCCGATAACGTCTTTTGTCACGGCTGGGAGTGAGTACCGTAAAAGTTAGCGTTATCGTACTTTTGCTAAGGATGTCTACTATGACTGCCAGTTAACCGTTATGCATCTTGTTGTCGTACTATCTGACTGTACTATTAGAGGGGTTCTACATAATGAATTTTTTTGAATTTTTTCGTCACCATGAGCGCAGCGAACGATTGGACGAATATTCGTCTAAGTGGGCGGGAACCTCGAATTTTCAGCGAACACATTTTTCGGTGCCCTTTCGGTTCACTCCGAATACCTTCTCTACGTACTTGTACAGTCTTGCTTTGATCTGAGTCGATTTTAGTTTCCATCTCCGTGGCACATCGTTCAGTATGGCAGCTTCAGCTTACAATGGAAGGTCTTAGACGGCGTATGGTGATGGAAGATGATAGTGTGGATGCGCTGCAGACTCCATTGACCAGAAACAACAATTCATCCTGCTCGAGGTCTCCGTCATCGTATTCCGGTAGTAGGAAACAACACAACAACTCCTCGTAATCATCTGCTATATCCACATACATCTCCTACACCCACGCCACGGACATCACCTTACGAATCAAAAAAGGGCTTTCGCTCTGGAAACACAAGTCAGGAAAAATAGTAGAAAAGAAGAAATTAAGAAAAAGCGAAAATCGCGCAGCAAAGTCTCGTCCTGCAGAACCTACCAGCGTTTGAATTTTCGCGCCCAAACTTGTAACATTTGTCGTCATCAGCGGAGACGAAATTCGTTATGCAGAACTCTTTACTGTTGGTATGGTGGGGATTTGTTCTTAGTTCCGTTTTGTACCCTGTGGCAGCGCTAGATTTTGGTCCCAAATTCAGTCGCAGTTTGGGCCCCAATTGAGGTCGTCCAAGGTCCCCGTAAGGCACGCAACAGATCCTACAGGAAATTCACATGCACCATCTTAGCGAAGGATGAGGGATAGCCTAGGCCAGTTTTTTTGTTGTTCTTGGATATGCGCTATTTCTGTACACTACAGGTCATTGTTTCAAACTATTTCAATGTAGGGTAAATATACCCACAATATCAAAAGCCAGCACAGTTTGTAATGGACCTTGCCAACATGGTCAGTAAAATATGTTAAGCTGATAATCATGATCTACTACGACCATTCACACTAATGACAGGTGGCAACATTAATATTTGTCTTTCTTATCATCATGGGTCCACTATGGCAGGGTGGCAAAATTTTGCATGCAGAGACGATTACTTCAGAAGTACAAGATCACAATAAGAGATACATAATCTTAGAAGAATAGACTATGAAACAAATCCAAAGTGTAAGAACAAATAGAAACTGGAAACGGGGTCCACACATTAAACAGCTGTATGAACAGTATCGGCAGTGCATGATTCATGCTTAACAAACTTTAAAAAGAGTGAAAGTGAGTTATGATATTGGTTGGAGTTTTGGCTGAGAGGAAACAATGCATTGTTGAGAAAATAGGCAACTCAGTCAGCTCCCAATCGTGTACATATGATATCAAAACTGAACTGAACAAGTAAGCAAGTTCAAGACAGTCATCGAGAGTGTGCAGACGACAGACTGTGTAGAACTTGGTTAGGCCAGTGGGCCATCATTTTCTTTCCACAAAAGAATGATTCGAAATAAAGATAAAAATCAGCTTTTCGGGTTCCCATTGGTAGGAAATTCACTACCA
This sequence comes from Sycon ciliatum, assembly GCF_964019385.1. NCBI lineage: Eukaryota > Metazoa > Porifera > Calcarea > Leucosolenida > Sycettidae > Sycon > Sycon ciliatum. The sequence continues at coordinate 13,099,245 of NC_088651.1, read as the reverse complement.
TACCGTTGCATCGCGTCAAGCAATTCGACGCTGCTCATTATCCTTTGCGAATCAGACGCTGGTGATGACCCAAGTATGTAGGTACCCAAGCCACTGTATAGATCGTCACGCCTGGGGCGACTGGACGGTGGCAAACTCTTCCAGAGCTTGTTGTACTCCAAGAGAGCCGTGAAGTAATCCTCGACCTGTTCGGTGCGTAGATTTCCCTTGATCAGCAGATGGATCACAGAGTGTCTTGTTGCGAGCACTGCAGTTTCGTCAATCCACGGTTGGGTGGCAAATGTGTCATCGTCCGGCACCACGTCAATGGTCGCATACCCAATATCTAAATGATAGAAGGGGTTATGGGTCCAAGTATTAGCTAAGTACTGTGTGAGATCAGGCATATAATACCCATCTGTTATTAATGAAACCACTATCGCATCTCGCTTCGCGGTGTTGTAGAAACCTTTCGCAATGCCCACTAGCCGGCTAGAGCGGTTCGCGGAGGACACGTATGGAACCATCTCTGAAACATCCTTCTCTAAATCCGTGATGATACCTGTCTGATACTGTTCAATGGAGCTGCAACTCTCAAACGACAAATTCACAACGTCTTGGAGTCTATACACTGTAGCATAGAAACCTGTTTGCACATTGCATCTTTGTTTGATCAACGTCGGTGAAAGGTTGGGAAGGTAAGTACAAGCATCCTCCGCGAACAGGCACAGCTCATGTGCGAGTGACATCAACTGCCCAGTGCTGGTCCAGCTAGTAGGTATACTCACGTTCTCAGGCAGCCTCAGCATTAGGCTTGATAATCGCACAATGGACCGCATTTTGTGTTCGAAAACTCGACAATCATTGCTACGAATCACGCAGTTCATGAACTCCCTACTTTCGCTATGATGCAGACTGGCTACCCTGGTGGCAATGTAGATGACTTTGGCACTCTGAATGTAGGACATTTCCAAACTCGGACTGAGGTGATACCGGTGCTGTATGCATGGGGCAACGGAACAACAACAATATATATTGTATCAAATATGCGAATTGAAAAGGAGAGGATCATAAGTTTAGAAGTTATCCGTTTCGTCCCCACACAAACAATTGTGAATAAACGCCGCGGAGACTACAGTTTTAATACAGCAATAAATAGAACTTACTCTGCCGTCATCACCATGAATCGAAGTCAAATGTCAAATGCCAATTTAAACACATTTTGGAATGCATCCTTGAATATCTTTATTTTTTGCTTGGCTTTCCTTCACTTCAGTCACGATTATCCACTGATTATTGTGACAAGAAAATCGATTCTTGATAACATTTGACGTCGTAGATACCTGGTGATGACGTCAAAGTTACTTCTATTTATTGTCTTATTACAAACGATTTTAAGCCGCAAAATGGTGATTCAAAATGTGCAGCAAATAGTACAAAAATGACTGATGTGATACCGCAATTCAACGACCTGATGCTTGTTGTGATTGATGTATATTTTACTTTGCAAGGCAAAACGGGCAATGCTGCCTAATGGTTTGGAAACAAATACCAAAGCAGGGGAGAACGAGGGGTAGAGAGGGAGAGAAAGAGAGAGAGAGAGAGAGAGAGAGAGAGAGAGAGAGAAAGATAGAGAGAGAGAAAGAGAGAGAGAGAAAGAGAGAGGGAGAAAGAGAGGGAGAGGGAGGAGACGGAGAGAAAGAGAGACAAAGAGAGAAAGAAAGAGAATGAGAGAGACGGGAATAGAGCGATAGATAAAGAGGAGGAAGCAGTGGCCTAGAGGTATCGGAGAGATGGATTAATGACTCGTGTTGGGCGCATCAATTTTTTCTTGGGGGTAGCAGCGAAGACCAAATTGCTATGTAAATTAGTAGGATATGCAAGACGCTTAGCAGCCTCCCATCTGGAAAGCTTTAAAAACCAACAGCCTTTCAACTTGGGAGTTTCTACGTTATGATGCATTTCCGCATCAGGTCGTAGAGTGTCAGTATTACATCAGTCGTTCTGTGTGTTATCGCATGTGCGAATTGTTTAGTAACTCGTGGCGTCGGAGGACATTATGGCATAACTTATAGCTCCTTGGTCCTTTTTTTCTTTTCTATATAATATATCTCCTTGGCTCTCTGTCTGGACCGGTGCCTGGTTTTGGAGCTTGAGGAGGCGCTTTCCGTCGTCGCGTAGGAAATTGGCAATGTTGCAATGTGGATAATTGCAGGTATTCAAATTTGATTATTTCCAGAAAACGTGGAACGCTTTTTACGAGACATGTCTAGTGTGAAAGAGGAGATAGTTCACTGTCCTGCAGTACATGGCTCAGGAAAATAGACGCCGTTAATGGTTCCCGCTATGGCCTTTGAAATTTTGCTATTTTAGCGATGCGATTTTCAAGATAATTATTAATTTTGGAGATCATGGATAAAGTCATTGGTTTCCTAGATATGGCCATGGCTCTATGTGGTGGGGATGTGAAAATTACTCAGGGAAATAATGTTGACATGTTGGGTGGTTTGTTCTTAGCTACATTCTGTACGGAGCAAAAATGATCCCAACTGGCCTGTCCACGAAAAAGTGTTTTGTAAACTCATGCATTTTTTCAGAGTAAGTTACTGCCTGTCGCATTGAAAACGGATATCCTAATATGAGGAGCGCCATTTTGCACATGCGATTTCGCACTCGGAAGAAAAGACATGCAACGTTAGATTCGGGAAGAGAAGAAGAAGAAGAAACCATCTGCTGTCATGATCCATTTGTTGCCTACTCCTCTTTGTCGAGAGCAGTATGATAATTCACTGTTTAGTGACACTTTCTCGTTTACAGTCACCTCGCCAGCTGTGCACAGTAATCACTATCTATCTCGTCTAGCAACTAGCGTTATCTTTCCTGAAAATAATCAATTCATTTTTGCTGATGTTTTTGGCTCTTTCATTGAATCTCTTCCGAATGCATACAAGATTAGGTTGTACCTTGTTATCCCATTAGTTACGATACGCCACTGATGATTGTGAAAAGAAACCGTTCTGGACACAAATCTACTCTGGTTGAAATGTTCGCAATATGACAGCGCATTTATAAATATTGTTTATCTCTAACATTTCAAAACAAATTCTTTATCCATGCCGCCTATTTGAAAAAGGTACTCACCGTACTTGGCTCGTATGCGCATGCGTTATCCAAATGGAACTTTCAAAGCAGAATAATTGAATTCAAATTTCCCTAATCATTAACATCGCACATTGGCACTCACCTGACAAAGACGTTTGAAAGTGTACTCATTATATAGCAGCTCACTCAAGCGTCTACTAACCCCACACAGCTGAAAGATATCCGCAATAGACAGCAAAGGTAATAGAATTGAGTGCCATACATCAAATGGAACATTGCCAAGCCCTGACTCGACTGATTCCAACGCCCTTGACTGTTCATCTTCAGATTCATTAACCAAACCCGCGGCTCCTTCCTCTAGCGACAGTTTTTCATGCAAGACTTCATCATCCCGAAAAGTAAGGTCAACAGGAACAGTCCCTGGCAAAAGACAATCCTGCTCAATGGTGGCAGATGCATCGTCATCGGAATGATCAGGCTGGCGATGGGTATCCATTGGTAAGTCTATATATGTTTTTCGACCTCTGTCCTGGAGTTCGGCACAACCAACACACGTTGTAGAACACATTCACACACCAAAACGCACACGCTCGTGCACACAGACACACACGCGACATTTTCTAGAGTTTCTCAGAGTTGCATTGATCGGTTTACCTCAATCTTTCTCGAACAGAGCTATCCTCATTCCATAATCTCTCGGCATTCAATCGTAAGAGAAAATGATGAAAATTTAAACTATCAATTAACAATGAGAGAATTGTACCTACAAAGGTCGAAAAGAATGGTTTCACCAATTATAGAAACATACGTTGTAACGCTGCGTTTCATGCACGTAGCTAAATGCTAAGGCAATCATCAGACAACTAAAAAACAATCTACGTTTTATAATCATTATTTTGTAAAGCTTTCCTTTTGATCTTGTCTCTTATTGTTGTGACTTTTTCACAATATTGTGTTACCCATACGAGTGGAAGCTGTTAGCATTGTACCTATGTTGCTGAAAACATCCATCCTTACCTCAGAGAAAAATAAATATCAGAGCTGATGATACCGGACAGTTACATACATGTTATTCTCCAGGAGTAAAATAACACTTCTAGCCGTCTGATTTGCAAAACGTAACTGGTCAATTGAAAGCTTCAGATCTCTAACTTATAACTTAGTACTGGTGACATGAGCGTGCGTATCTCTTGAACCCATACGAGTGGAAGCTGTGAAACGTAAGCCAGGGTCATACTCTAGCTATTGTATTGGTCTCAGTAGGAAGTGAAAACCCTGTCAGCGTCTTATAGGTTTTGAATGGTTCCATGGCGTGCATAGCTAGAGCATTGCTGATGACAAGCAGGTTGGAGTCTTGGTGGGGTTGGCCCTGTTTTCTCATTTTTTCTTACATTTTTTCACTGTAACACAATATTGTGGAAAGGTCACAACAATAAGAGACAAGATCAAAAGGAAAGCTTTACAAAAATTATGATAATAAAACGTAGATTGTAATATGTTAAGAGTCACTGAGTGCAGTTATCTGTTTTCTCTTCTCAAACAGTTCACTTCTCAAACTGATGTTTTTCGTTTTGAAGTCCTCCTAATCATATCAAATACAAGTAGTTTACAATGGATTTCCTTCTTTCAAATGATCCTGCAGGGTGGTGGCCTTCCTGTGGATGCGGAAAACTGAGACTTTGGCTGAGCCTTACGCGACCCATGATCTTGTCTTCTTCTTTCAAAAAATAGTTTGGAAGCGATCGAGCTAACTGTGCACTGTGTAACCTTGCATTCAATGATGAAGGTCCACTCAGTCAGTCAACAAGACACTTCCTTTCATCTACTGAACCCTTCATTCATAGGACATAGGGTTTCAGCACACGAAGCACAGAAGCCATATAATTTTTTCGGCTAGGCGTTTCATTCCATTACTCTTCAGGTCGAGTACAATGGTGATTAACAAGGTGGTAAGCAAGTCCTTATAACCGGCACTTTTGGCGGGCAGAGCATTGACAAAAATAGCACTTGAAAAATTGCGCTAGTGGCGTCAACAGCATTTTTGGCGGTCAGAGTATAGACTAAATAGCACTTTAAAAGAGAGCGCTAGTGACGCCAATTACACAGCGGGACAATGATTATTACCAGTATCAGACAACAGTGGGGACCACGGTACTACAATGTCAACAACAGTGACAACTTTCGCACATACTTATTTTGCACGCACAGTTCAGGCTTCAGCTTGGCAATGTACACTGCATTCAGCACAGCAAGGTGAGATTTGTTGCGCGCACGCACTTGAATGGCGAAGTGAGAGTGAGCGCCATGTCTGCAGACTGCACTTAGGCAGGCTGGTGACGATGTCAGATGACGGAGTATCGCTGAGTCTCTCTCAATATCGTCATTATCCGTTGGTCCATTCCTGTGGTAGCTATTGTGCATCGCAGTTGGGCGGCTGGCGACGCCTCTGCCGGGCGAGGAGTCACACACTGTTCCTTATGCCGGTCCTGTATCAGTCGCTTGTTGCAGAGCGTTGGTGCGGAGACGCAGCCGTTCACTTCGTCACGTGACAGTTGATGGTGGTTTGATCGGTGTTGGTTTTTTTCTCTCTTTTTTGACGGACACGGTGATGTCCTTGACTGCTCGGCCCTGTCCTGACCGGTGTTGTTGTTACTGTACCTATCCGTACGAGTTTGTTGGGGATGTGCAACTTAATGCCGTCACCCAATCGTTGTGCTGTCCTGCCAATGTACCTCTGGTCACACTGTCAGGTGATTAAATAAATGACATTACTTAAATACATCAGGACATCCTTGTTGGTGGTGGAAAACATCTTCCGGGTAGTGAAACAACAGATTGGGTAGCAGAGTGGAACATAGCGCTGGACAATTGTTTGAATTTTCTGCATGAACATGGCCAACTGGTCGCCGAGCAACGGGAGCGAACAAGATGCAGGGGATGGCCATTGCGTTAGAAGATGGACACCAATTTTTATAGTGCTATTTTGTCTATGCTCGGACCGCCAAATGTGCTGTTGGCGCCACTAGCGCTATTTTTCAAGTGCTATTTTTGTCAATGCTCTACCCGCCAAAAGTGCCAGTTATAAGGACTTGTTTACTACCTTGTTAATCACCTTTGTATTCGACCTGAAGAGTAATGGAATGAAAGGCCTAGTCAAAAAATCATCATGGCTTCTGTGCTTCGTGTGCTGATTTGCTTTCCTCCTACCAAAAATCTATATGACATAGGGCTTTCGAGCAGACTCGCTTTCTTCCCATTCACTCTGCAAAACTCGAACTCATTTTTTTAACAATTTCTTACAACGCTTCGGAAAAATTGCCCTCATCAGGTATGCAACGGTGTGAAAGTTTGCAAAGGAGCAGTTGTATACATGCAATTTGTGATGCCATGATGTGCTACATCGCACCCACCGTGACGTGCCAGAATCATAACGATAATGATAAAATTAAAGAAGTATGCTACCGACAACAATTATTCAAAGACGACAATGTAGTGGTAAATTCTCGAAAACCCCGAAGTGTTGGCTTGCAGACACCCATTCTCACTGACACACCCATGTGCACACATACACACACACACGCACACACACACACACACACACACGCACACACACACGCACACACACACACACACACACACACACACACACTAAAACAACATGATAATGCACAGTGCACTGGTGTATGATGTGTTGCAAAAATACCAGCTAGTGTCAGATGTCACCTCAGTGCACATATTATGTAGAACTCTGATTCCAGTCAGGCCTCTCATAGCAATCACTGCCCCTGATATCAGTCATACAATCACAAATCCTCCTATACAAGTCACCAGTCACAAACAAGTCACAGAGAGCCAAAAACAATTCACCAGCTTTGATGTATGACATGGGTAGGTTGTCATTTATTTTGAACGTGTGGAGAACGAACGCGTTCAAATGTATGCTTTTCAGCGCAAATAATTTTCCCAGGACCTTACTTTGATCGTGTTCTCGCTCAGTTTCGCTGCTTGTAGGGAGGATGCAGCTTGTTCCAGGCAATGTCGACGTCTTCTATATGTGGTGAACGCTTGGAGAGATCGGCTGTGGCGATGTCGGCAAAAAACGCGACTCGAAATTGCAAAATTTATTAATTTGTATCGCTGATCCCATCGCAGTGTTCGCTCTCCAAACAGGAGCGAGAGGGAGGGCAGCGGTGGCCTAAAATCGTCAGGGCAGGCGGTATTCACCAGCCAGCGACTGCTTCTTGTCTTCTCTTTCACTTACCTTACGCTGGATGTGAGAAGATGAAGAAAAATATTGATGTCGAATCGGATACAATAATTCTAAATAATAATCCCATCGCAGTATTCGCTCTCCAAACAGGAGCGAGAGGGAGGGCAGCGATGGCCTAAAATCGTCACAGCAGGCGTTATTCACCAGCCAGCGACTGCTTCTTGTCTTCTCTTTCACTTCCCTTACGCTGGATGTCAGTAGATGAAGAAAAATATTGATATCGAATCGGACACAATAATTCGACACATAAAGCAGTACTACTTGCACGCCATACATGCATGTATTCTGGCTCTGTGTACGCGTGATCGCAAAGAGCTGAGGGCAAGTCGCGGCATTCTGTGACTGGTTTGTGGGCACCACAACTGGTTTCTCAAAAGACGCAAACTGTGACTGGTGTGTGAGTGATTTTGACTGTATGACTGACTTTGGGGACCGTGACTGCTATGTGGAACATGACTGCTATCTGAGTACCATATAATCAAGAGTGAGTCACTCAACGCACAGTAATATTTTCCATGTGCGGTGATGAGTAACACTAAGCGATCTGTCATACTCACACTATTACACAATAAGAGGACAGAGAAAGCGTTTTTACTCCGAGTTTCACGCACTGAACGATCTTCAGAAAACAGGGAAAACAGGAACTGTTTCCTGATGATCGCTTAGTGCGTGAATCTGGGAGTAAAAACACTTTCTCTGTCCTCTTATTATGTGAACAATCTCTGCCTCTCAGTATTGAGCGCTATTTTGGACAGCCTGGAATCTCTCTGTTTTGCTCACAGAATTACCCAGCCAGGGTTGGTGTTACCTTGTAGTACCAAGCTCCTTATATCCACAGCTTCTCGCAACTTCCTACTTGCTCTGTCACCTTCTCTGGCTAATACTCAGTAATAATACTTACACATCCGCAAAAATAGTACCCCCCTGCGCCAGTCTCCTCTGGGCATGCTTGGTCACAAGTTGGTGCGCATGTGCTCACCCCAGGGCTTGCCGGGGGTACGGCGGTTTTTCTCCATTATGATCCGTCAGTCTAGTTTCCAATGATCTCTCAGTCTCTCCGACGTTGTGTTCGCGGCCTCAGAGCGACCCAGTTGGCGATGAAGACTGCCAGAATGTTCGTAAACAACCCTCACGGGTAATTTATACTTCCGAATTGCTTTGCTGACATTGTGATTGATCCAATCAGACTTGAACGGTAGTTTTAAAACGCTTGATAACAGGAGGGCGTCTCACTATGACTGCCAGTTAACCGTTATGTATCTCGTTGTCGCACTATCTGACTGTACTGATAGAGAGGTTCTGCATAACGAATTTCGTAGCATTTTTTCATCACCATAAGCGCAGCGAAAGATTGGACAAAGATTCGTCTAAGGAGGCGGGAAAGTCGAATTTACAGCTAACTTTTTTTCTCTTTCCCTCAAACCAGTTAAAACTTTTTTTTCGGTGCGCTTTCCGTTCACTCCGAATACCTTTTCTACGTACTTGTACAGTCTGGCTTTGATCTGAGTCGATTTTACTTTCCATTTCCGTAGCTCGTCGCTCAGTGTGGCAGCTTCAGCTTACAATGGAAGGTCGTAGACGGCGTGTGGTGATCGAAGATGATGGTGTGGATCCGCTGCAGACTCCAGTGACAAGAAACAACAATTCATCTTGCTCGAGGTCTCCGTCATTGTATTCCGGTAGTAGGAAACAACACAACAACTCCTTGTATTCATCTGCTATATCAACCAACATCTCCTACACCCACGCCACGGACATCACCTCACGACTCAAAAAAGTGCTTTTGCCCCGGAGACAGAAGTCAGAAAAAATAGTAGAAAAGCAGAATTGAAAAAGGGGCGAAAATAAGTTTCGTCCTGCAGAACCTACCGGCGTTTGAATTCTCGCGCCTCAAATTTCGTCACATTTTTCGTCATCAGCAGAGACGAAATTGGTTATGCAGAACCTATCTACTGTTGGTATGGTGGGGATTTGTTCTTAGTTCCGTTGTGTTCCCTGTGGCAGCGCTTGATTTTGGTCCCAAAATTCAGTCGCATTTTGGCCCCAATCGAGGTCGTCCAAGGTCCCCGTAAGGTACGCAACAGATCCTACAGGAAACTCACTTGCAACAACTGAGCGAAATACTGAGAGATAGCCAAGCCCAGCTTTTTTCGTGTTCTTGGACATAAGGCATTCGTCTAATCTACAGGTCATTGTTTCAAGCTATTTCAATGTAGGGTTAATATACCCACAATATCAAAAGCCACCACAGTTTGTAATGAACCTTGCCAACCTGGTCACCAAAAATGTGTTCAGCTGATAATCATGAACTACTACGACCATACAAGCTAATGACAGGAGGCAACATTAATATTAATCTTTGTTATCATCATAGATCCTCAATGGCAGGGTGTCAAAATGCTGGATGCAGAGATGATTTCTTCAGAAGTACAAGGCCACAAAAAGAGATACATGTGACCTTAGAAGCATAGACTATGAAACAAATCCAAAGTGTAAGAACAACTAGAAACTGGAAACGGGGTCCACACATTAAACAGCTGTATGAGCAGTATCGGCGGTGCATGATTCATGCTTAAGAAGCTTTAGAAAGAGTGAAAGTGAGTTATGATATTGGTTGGAGCTTTAGGCTGAGAGGAAACAATGCATTGTTGACAAAATAGGCAACTCAGTCAGCTCCCAATAGTGCACATGTGATATCAAAACTGAACTGAACAAGTAAGCAAGTTCAAGACAGTCATCGAGAGTGTGCAGACGACAGACTGTGTAGAACTTGGTTAGGCGAGTGGTCCATCAAAATCGAAATAAAGATACAAATCAGCTTTTCGGGTTCCTATTGGTAGCAAATTCACTACCATACCGTTGCATCGCGTCAAGCAATTCAACGCTGCTCATCATCCTTTGCGAATGAGACGCTGGTGATGGCCCAAGTATGTAGGTACCCAAGTCACTGTATAGATCGTCAAGCCTGGGGCGACTGGACCGTGGCAAACTCTTCCAGAGCTTGGTGTACACCAAGAGAGCCGTGAAGTAATCCTCGACCTGTTCGGTGCGTAGATTTCCCTTGACCAGCAGATTGATCACAGAGTGTCTTGTTGCGAGCCAAGCAGTTTCGTCAATCCACTGTCGGGTGGCAAATGTGTCATCGCCCGGCACCACATCAATGGTCGCATTCACGATAGCTTTATGATAGAAGGGGTTATAGGTCCAAGAATTAGCTAAGGACTGTATGAGAGAAGCCGTATACCACCCATCTGTTAGTAATGAGACCACTATCGCATCTCGCTTCGCGGTGTTGTAGAAACCTTTCGCAATGCCCACTAGCCGGCTAGAGCGGTTCGCGGAGGACAAGTATGGAACAATCTCTGAAACATCCTTCTCTAAATCCGTGATGATACCTCTCTGATACTGTTCAATGGAGCTGCAACTCTCAAACGACAAATTCACAACGTCTTGGAGTCTATACATTGTAGCATATAAACCTGTTTGCACATTGCAACTTTGTTTGATCAACATCGGTGAAAGGTTGGGAAGGTAAGTACAAGCTTCCTCCGCGTACAGGCACTGCTCATGTGCGAGTGACATCAACTGCCCAGTGCTGGTCCAGCTAGTAGGTGTATTCACGTTCTCAGGCAGCCTCATCATTAGGCTTGATAATCGTACAATGGACCTCATTTTGTGTTCGAAAACTTGACAATCATTGCTACGAATCACGCAGCTCATGAACTCCCTACTTTCGCTATGATGCAGACTGGCTACCCTGGTGGCAATGTAGATGACTTTGGCACTCTGAATGTAGGACATTTTCAAACTCGGACTGAGGTGATACCGGTGCTGTATGCATGGGGCAACGGAACAACAACAAGATAGTAAAATATGCTGTAAAATATGCGAATTGAAAAGGAGAGGATCATAAGTTTAGAAGCTATCCGTTTCGTCCCAACACAAACAATTGTGAATAAACGCCGAGGAGACTACAGTTTTAATAAAGCAATAAATAGAACTAACTCTGCCGTCATCACCATGTATCAAAGTCAAATGTCAAATTCCAATTTTGACGCACATTTTGGAATGCATACTTGAATATCTTTTATTTTTTGCTTGGCTTCCCTTCACGTCAGTCACGATTATCCAATGATGATTGTGACAAGAAAATCGATTCTTGAAAACATTTGACGTCGTAGATACCTGGTGATGACGTCAAAGTTACTTCTATTTATTGCTTAATTACAAACGATTATAAGCCGGAAAATGGTGATTCAATATGTGTAGCAATTAGTACAAAAATGACTGATGTGATACCGCAATTCAACGACCTGATTCTTGTTGTGATTGATGTATATTTTACTTTGCAAGGCAAAACGGGTAATGCTGCCCAATTTTTTGGAAACAAATCCCAAAGCAGGGGAGAGCGAGGGGTAGAGAGAGAGATAAAGAGAGAGAGAGAGAAAGAGAGTGAGAGAAAGAGAGATGGAGAAAGAGAGGGAGAGGGAGGAGACAGAGAGAGAAAGAAAGAGAAAGAGAGAGAGAGACGGGAAAAGAGAGAGAGATAAAGAGGAGGAAGCAGTTGGATAGAGGTATCGGAGAGATGGATTAGTGGCTCGTGGTGGGCGCATCAATGTTTGGTTGGGGGTAGCAGCGAAGACCAAATTGCTATGTGAATTAGTAGGATATGCGAGACGCTTAGCTGCCTCCCATCTGGAAAGCTTGAGCCGACAGCCTTCCCACTTGGGAGTTTCTACGTTATGATGCAGCTCAGCACCATGACGTAGAGTGTCAGTATCACATCAGTCGTTCTGTGTGTTATCGCATGAGCGGATGGTTTAGTAACTGGTGGTGTCGTAGGACATTCTATATATATATCCTTGGCTCTCCTTCTAGAGCGGTGCCTGGTTTTGAAGCTTGAGGAGGCGCTTTACGTCGTCGGGTAGGAAATTGGCAATGTTGCAATGTGGATAATTGCAAGTATTCAAATTTGTGTATTTCCATAAAACGTGGGACACCTTTTACGAGACATGTCCAGTGTGAAAGTGGAGATAGCTCACTGTCCTGCAGTACATGGCTCAGGAAAATAGACGCCGTTAATGGTTCCCGCTATGGCCTTTGAAATTTGGCTATTTTAGCGATGCGATTTTCATGATAATTGTTTGGAGATGATGGATATAGTCATTGCTTTCCTAGATGTGGCCATGGTGCTATGTGGTGGGGATGTGAAGACTACTCAGGGAAATAATGTTGACATGGTGGGTGGTTTGTTCTTAGCTACATTCTGTAGGCCAGCGCTCGTTTTTCGACCAAAAATTCAGTCGTATTAAGGGCCCATTTCTAGGTGGTCCCCAGTTCCAGGGTGTCCGTAAGTTTTGCAACGAACCCTTTCGCATGTTTGTTGTTGACCCCAAAGGACACTTACTTTATAAATTTGAGCGAATGTGGGTGATGTCCCAAACATTTCGGTATTCTCAGGTATGCTATCTTAAAATAGCTCGGCACTGTTGCGCAAGAGTGATTATTTCACAATAATTATGACATGTACACTGAAGTCAATGAAGTAATTCCACCTCCATCAAATGCGCTCTGGCTGACCTCATGACACCAGCAATATGCAACAGCGCGGCGTTGCGCTTCTTCATTAAATCTCATTCTACGTGTAAACTAGGCTTTCAAATTAATTTTACCCATTCATCATTCTCAAGCTTCACTAATGGCATATTAGTGGTCGGAACAGCGCTGTATGGAGGACATTTTTATTTTTCAGTATCTACCACTTGGAATCATGTGGCTGATGCAATGAGGTCTGCCAGGAAGCGCATGTTGTGGAGGTGTATTTGCTTCTTTGATAAAAATGGCCGAAAGCTACTGCTGCACCTTTGAGTACAATGTAGACCGTTTGTAAAATTTATACTCTGCTTTTGTCTTGATTATATTAGTTATTCTGTACTCAGCTTTTGGATATCCGACCATTCCTGTAATTAACACTGCTGTTGGCCAGTAACTTACTGCCTGTCGCATTGAAAAAGGATATCCTAATATAAGGAGCGCCATTTTTCACATGCGATTTCGCATTCGGAAGAAAAGACATGCAACGTAAGATTCGGGAAGAGAAGAAGAAAGAGAAACCGTCTGCTGTCAAGATCCATTTGTTGCCTACTCCTTTTTGTCGAGAGCAGTATGATAAATCACTGTTTAGTGTTGTGCAAAGTGATAGTACTTTCAAGCAATGGATAGTCTTTGAAGCTGTGTACATTCTTCTCCGTTTTCTGAAGTTTGTACTTGGTCCGGCTCATCGCAATTGTCGCTTATCTCCCACTCGCTTTTTGACAGGTAAAACCCAGTCCAATCACGATATCTAACTTACTTTTGCTTGGGCGGTTGTGATGGCAAGATCAAATGAGACACCAAAGAATAAATGATCGCGAATAGCGCTTTGAATCGCGATGCGTTCGACTTTTTTGGGAAGTGGAAACCTGGCCTTTCACTGTCTGTGTTGCCAAATGCCAAGCGCAGCGACCCGAAGGTCGGAACTGTAGCAGGGGCAACTGACATCCTTGATCGCGGGACAGGCACGCGTGCACGGCAGAGGAGTAGATCTACGAGTATGAGCGTCATGCTGATGAAGAAAGGTGTTTTCGATGCGATGCGCGCATGCGAGGGACGTTTTGTTTGTTCCATTTGTTCCTTCGTGGACCTGGCAGCAGCATTACAAGAATCGTCTCAGCGTATCCAGTGGAGCGTATGACAGCTGTCTGGAGAGGCATGTGTGCCTCATTCGAAGGCTCTGTTGAAACACACTGTGGTGACACACAGATCACTCTGCCCACGATTCCTTCAAGGACCGAAGTGACAGACACAACTGTTCCTTTCCCATTGCTGCCATACGACAGGCTGACAAAGTAAGAGATACTCAACCAGTCCACGCCAGCAGCTGGACAACATCAATCTAGTGTCAGGTCATGTAACGGCAGCTCGAGTGAAGGAGAGTTGAATGAACTCTGGACCTGTAAGAGTGTGAGTGCAAAAACGCGCTCCTTCGCTGATTTGTTTCGAGCGTTTTTGCTTACCTTGCTTCCCTTCTATGACTCGCTTCACCTGATTCCATGGCTGAATTATTTTTCTTGTCGCGGAGAGTATTCATGTGTCATGCTTCCTCACTATGCCTATTGAAAATTTCACAGACCGACAACAAAACGCCTGTTCTTAGTGGCGATAGATAAGCGACAATTGCGATGAGCCGGACCAAGAAGGAGAAGAGAGTAAGATGGAAGAGAAGAAGAAGGAGAAACCGTCTGCTGTCAAGATCCATTTGTTGCCTACTCCTCTTTGTCGAGAGCAGTATGATAAATCACTGTTTAGTGTTGTGCAAAGTGATAGTACTTTCAAGCAATGGATAGTCAGTAGGCATTTTGCCTGTTTTGATTTCCACTATAAATAAAGTATACAACAAAGCTGTGTACATTCTTCTCCGCTTTCTGAAGTTTGTAAGGAAAAACAAAAATTAACTGCACTCACAGTTTTCCTGTACTTCACGTTCACTATTCATTCTCACCATCACACTTTCCCGTTTACAATCACCTCATTTGCTGTACACAGTAATCACGATCTATCTCTTCTAGCAACTAGCGTTATCTTTCAGGAGAATAATCAATTCAATTTTGCTGATGTTTTTGGCTCTTTCATTGAATCTGTTCCGAATGCATACAAGATTAGGTTGTTCTCTGTTATCCCATTAGTTACGATACGCCACTGATGATTGTGAAAAGAAACAGCTCTGGATACAAATCTACTCTGGTTGAAATGTTTGCAATATGACAGCGCATTTATAAATATTGTTTATCTCTAACATTTTAAAACGAGTTCTTCGTTTATGCCGCCTCTTTGAAAAACGTACTCACCGTTCTTGGCTCGTATGCGCATGCTTTATCCAAGTGGAACTTTAAAAGCAGAATAATGGAAACCAAATTTCACTAATCATTAACATCGCACATTGGCACTCACCTGACAAAGACGTTTGAACGTGTACTCATTGTATAGCAGCTCTCTCAAGCGTCTACTAACCCCACACAGCTGAAAGATGTCCGCAATAGACAGCAAAGGTAATAGAGTTGAGTGCCATACATCAAATGGAACATTGCCAAGTCCTGAATCGACTGATTCCAACGCCCTTGACTGTTCATCTTCAGATTCATTACCCAAACCCGCGGCTCCGTCCTCTAGCGACAGTTCTTCATGCACTACTTCATCATCCCGAACAGTAAGGTCAACAGGAACAGTCCCTGGCAAAGGACAATCATGCTCACTGGTGGCAGATGCATCGTCATCGGAATGGTCAGGCTGGCGATGGGTATCCATTGGTAAGTCTTTATATGTTTTTCGATCTCTGTCCTGGAGTTCGGCACAACCAACACACATTGTAGAACACATGCACACACCGATACGAACACATTCGTGCACACAGACACACACGCGAGATGGTCTAGAGTGTCTCAGAGTTGCATTGATCGGTTATCTCAATCTGACGCGAGCAGGGCTATCCTCATTCCAGAATCTCTCGGCATACAATCGTAAGAGAAAATGCTGAAACATTAAACTATCAGTTAACAGTGAGAGCATTGTATCTATATTGCTGAAAACATCCATCCTTACCTCAGAGGAAAATAATATCAGAGCTGATGATATCGGACAGGTACATACATGTTATTCTCCAGGAGTAAAAAACCACTTCTGGCCGTCTGATTTGCAAAACGTAACTGGTCACTTGAAAGCTTCAGATCTATAACTTACTAGCAGCACCCGGCCAGCGTTGCCTGGCCGAACGTGGCATGCGGGTGAAGCAAGTACATGAACAGCACACGTGCTCAGCACGTGGTGGTGGCTTCACGATTCGCATGACCGGGTACCGGGTAGTTGTTTATCAGCAGTTGAGATTTACAATAGGGCTTGAAAGTGCTACGTCACAGCATAGCAACAATTTCAAAAATTCAAAAACTGGATCCACTTGGATCCAGTTTTTGTATGGATCCAAGCACATTTCAAGCGGTCTTACCCACAGCATGGTGATGTAGCCAGTGAAAGTGACTGATTTGGCTACTGGGGGCGGGGTTACAACTGGTGGCGAAATCAAAGTCACACCTGCATGCGACATGAGTGGGTTGCTATGCACCCACATACTTAGGCAATAGCAAAGTCACACCTTAGTGGATCCAAAAATAGAAATTTGATGTCAACTTACTACTCCCTGGCCATTTTGACGTCATCACTTTCAAGCCCTATAGTGAAGGCTCATCCAATTATTGGGAAATTGTGCCTTATGCATGTTGAGACATGTACGTACATGTACATGTGGCAGCTTGGACATAGAGTGTACTTTTGTTCAGCATATGGGATGATGGGATGCTTCATCCTCGAACAATAATGCGAACAGTAATGCGCAGCATGGTGAGTGAATGGAATCACGTATAGAGTTCTCAGTTATTAGAGAGTGTACTTGTGTTCAGCATATGGGATGATGGGATGCTTCAATAATGCGAACAGTAATGCGCAGCATGGTGAGTGAATGGAATCAGGTATAGAGTTCTCAGTTATTGGGATTAGTCAGCCATGACGACAAATCGTCGGCAAAGTACTGCGGCACACCCGCAGACGTGCAGTCACTGTAGTGCAGCCGGGTAAACTACATTTCTCGTTTTGCCGTCATTGCACAAAATGTGAAGGTTGTCTGGATTACCTACCCGTGAGCAACCCACATAAAACTGTCCATGAGCAAAGCATAGTGTTGTTAGGTCCAAACCAACAACCTTCAGGGACTGCCCTTGGGACTTGTTTATGGTCATGCAAAAGCAGACACGGAGTGGGAACTGGACACGTCGAAGTTGGAATGGCAGATTGGTGGATGTCGTGGGTATTTTCGGGATGTACACCTGTTCTCCTGCACCCGACCCAGTCACGGTCTCTACGTTCTTGAGTTTGTTCATGCGTCTCCTGAGAGTGTGTCGCAGCAGTTTGTCGACGATTTAGAAGTCTGCGGCGATCAGCCTGTTCTTCATTTTCCTGTGACCTTGCCCTCTGCATTCGAACCCTGGATTGTTCGCGTCTGCGGGCAATGGCCTCTTCATCGTCGGACGACGTTATTGATGAGGACCGGCGGCGTCTTTTCCCAGACCGCTGAAGTCCTGGTGAGGGAGGTTCTTCATCGTTGGAAGGAGAAGGAGGGACGTCTGTTACGCCTTCGGGAGGCTGGTCAGGGTTGTCCATCACCTGGTGGCGGATGAAGTGGCTCAAAACATTCATAAACTTAAAAGAACAAAAGTGCGATGCGCTCTTCACTGCAGATCAGATGCAGAGTGCAGTCAGTGCAGATCTTTTGTATCCTTTTGTTGCAGATGTTTATTTGCAGAGAACGGTTCACGTGGTCCGCAGCGCTTGTGCGGCTGCTAGTGCTACCTATGGTCTAGGCTAGGTGGCTACACGCGCGGCTGCTAGTGCTACCTACACACACACAAACGTCCCAGGTGCCTCTTCTTTAGTACTAATAGTAGTCGAACACAGACTCAGTGTGTCAATCTAGGCCATAGGCATAGGCTACACGATTCGCACGCGCGGCTGCTAGTGCTACCTACACACACACACAGTGCTTCTGCGGCCGCCAGCTACACTGTTCGCACGCTCCGCTACCTAGGCTATGGCCTAGGCTAGAACGTGGCATGAACAGCACACGTGCTCAGCACGTGGTGGTGGCTACACGATTCGCACGTTTCGCGTGCTCAGTGCTTCTGTGGCTGCTTCCGCTAGCTACACGATTCGCACGCTTCGCGTGCTCAGTGCTTCTGCGGCCGCTAGCTACACTGTTCGCACGCTTCGCGTGCTCAGGGCAGCGCTGCTCCGCAGGATGGCCTGAGCGTAACACACAGACACACGTCACAGGTGCCTCTTTTTTATAAGTAAAGATATCTTAGTACTGGTGACATGAGCGTGCGCATCACTTGAACCCATACGAGTGGAAGCTGTGACACGTAAGCCAGGGTCCTACTCTAGCTCTTGGATTGCTCTCAGTAGGAAGTGAAAACCCTGTCAGCGCCTTCTAGGTTTCGCCTGGTTCCATGGCTCGCATGGCTAGAGCATTGCTCATGGCAAGCACGATACTGGGTTCGAGTCTTGGTGGGGTTGGCACTGTTTCTTATTCTTTTTTTACATGTCCTTAAGAGAAAACCGAGTTCAACGCAACTTCGTCAAGCACCTTTCTCGTACCTCACACCGCTCCTTTCTAAACTCTCTTTCTGCAACACTCTCCTCCCCCGATCGCCCATCACTCCACCAATTCATTCGCAACCAGTGCCGCGGGACCTCCCGCGCGCCAATCCAGTACCTGACGGACTCCAATGGCAACCGCCAGCACGATGTGAAGGCGATTGCAGACACACTGAACAAGCAGTTTGTTTCATCCGGCATTCCGGAGGATCCGAATTGGGACATTCCATCGCTGTCCCCAGCCCCTGAACTTAGCGCACCACTCACACGCGTCGTTACCACGACTGCTACCGTCTGTAAGCACCTCAAACTCCTGAAGAATTGTAAGTCCCCTGGCGAAGATGGCATACCCAATGAGGTTCTCAAATGGCTTGCGCCATCTCTGTCCTATCCCTTGTGCCTGCTCTTTAACATGTCATATCGTACAGGAGTATTTCCGTCCGTCTGGAAATCTGCTGTTATCGTCCCGATCTATAAGAAAGGCCAACGCTCTCAGGCTGGCAACTACAGACCAATCTCTCTCCTTCCCGCTGTGTCAAAGGTCTGTGAACGTATTTTCTTTGAGTCTCTGTACTGCCACGTCACCCCAGCGCTTTCACCATCTCAATCCGGTTTCTGCCGTGGAGACTCCACAACTTTCCAACTAACACGTCTAGTACAAGACATCTACACCCAGCGGAACCTCAGGCGGCATGTTGGCATCGTGTTCTTTGACCTAGCGAAAGCTTTCGACACCGTCTGGCATCGTGGTCTGCTTGCAAAGCTAGAGTCCGTCTTCTTGGTACATGGTCCAGCCCTGCAATGGCTCTCATCCTGTCTTTCCTGCCGCCACCAGACTGTCAGAGTATCTACCTCCCTATCAGACCCATTACTAGTCGTGTCTGGGGTACCCCAGGGGTCCATACTTGGGCCGCTCCTATTTCTACTGTACGTTAATGACTTGCCAGCCCTTGTGCCAAATGTAAGTCTTTTTGCTGACGACACTGCTCTGATGTGCTCCGACAGCTCGGCAGACAACCTCACGGCCTCCATGCAGTCCGGGGTCAACGCTACAGTAACATGGATGGAAACCTGGAAACTGAAGCCCAACCTCGCCAAAACCGAGGCCATGTTCTTCTCTCCCTCGCCCCCCACTCAGCTTCTGTATTTTCCTGGTCTAAATAGTACACCTATTAAAGTTGTTAACGAGCACAAGCACCTGGGCGTTATTCTCGACCGCCAACTCTCCTGGTCTCCACAAGTCCAGTCTGTGTGCAAGCGTGCGAGTGCGTCCTTAGGTATGCTACAACCCCACTGCCAACACTTGAATGATAACTGCAGAAAATTGTTCTTTAAGTCGTACATTTTGCCTATATTTGACTATTGCGATATAGCTTGGTGCGGGTTGTCTCAGACTTTACTCCACAGACTGGAAGTACATCAACGCTTGCTTCTGAAAATTCTGTTTCGAAAAGACCAAACATTTGCCTCCCTTTGTCTTTATAAACTTGCTTCCACGCACCCTCTTCTTGCCCGACATCAGCAGCATCTTTGTATCCTTGTGCAAAAAATCTTCCTAGCCCAAGTCCCGAAACATATTGCCAAGTACAACTGGTTTGTTACCACTAGACCAACACGCAATGCCTTATCACTGCCCCGAGCTAGTTCCTCTCTGTTTTTGAAATCCCCTTTCTTCTCAGCATACTCCCTTTGGTCTAACCTGCCTACTAGCATTAAGTCATGCCAGGATATCAGGAAATTCAAAGTCCAGCTTTCCACACTGTCTCATCCGAAGTGATCCCATGTATTACTAATGTGCCTCCCTTTCTTTTTCTCTCCCTATCTCCTTTCCCTCTCTGACAGCATCTTTCTTTTTCTCCCTTTTAGCTTGCCGTGGTTGGCTATCACCTGACCTCTCATGTTTATTGGCAGTCTTCGGACGGGCCAGGAGATGTTGAATAAATAAAAAATAAAAAAAAAATAAGAGACAAGATCCAAAGGCTTAAAAAAAATTATAATGATACTTCAGAAGTATAACGTAGCCTGTAAAATGTAAAGAGTCACTGAGTGCACCTATCTGTTTTCTCTTCTCAAACAGTTCACTTCTCAAACTGATGTTTTTCGTTTTGAAGTCCTCCTAATCATATCAAATACAAGTAGTTGTCAATGGATTTCCTTCTTTCAAATGATCCTGCAGGGTGGTGGCCTTCCTGTGGATGCGGAAAACTGAGACTTTGGCTGAGCCTTACGCGACCCGTGATCTTGTCTTCTTCTTTCAAAAAATAGTTTGGAAGCGATCGAGCTAACTGTGCACTGTGTAACCTTGCATTCAACGATGCAAGTCCACTCAGTCAACAAGACACTTCCTTTCATCTAATTAACTTTTTGATCCGCTTACCATAAGGTTCATACAAGGCCATTAATTTTAAGCTTTTCCACGACTTTCTTGATAATTCAGAAAATGGTGGACATCACGCAACTGCATTGTAGATAAAAGCTGATTTGGCAACTGACAACCGCTTTATTTAGTTGCAATTCACTCTTGCGGTTTGCGCTGCATGAAGATTCTTTTATTATTGATGTCGAAACATTATTGACGTTTCGGGCCTGTCACCCATCGTCAGATCATTCTGACGTTGGGTGACTATCCAGTCACCCAACGTCAGAACATTCTTACGATGGGTGACGTCAGAACTTTCTAACGATGGGTGACTGGCATGGCATGAGTGACTGGCTGTACACTTGAGTGACTCAAAGCTGCCAACCAGAGCACACGATGAGCACGTCGCACCTTCCACTCCGCAAAGCTGCAAGAAAGCACTGCACCCTGCTCAATACACAGTGCTTGGGGACTCACCCCTCATCACTCATCAGTTGAGCTTGATTCGGCTGAGGAAGATTGTGCCTGATTAGCGCGAGCTCCAGTGCGTGTGGGGAGCAGATCCATTCCGAAGTATTTATCAGGAATGAAAAGTAGTTTTGAACTCGAATGGAGAGCCAAGTATAAATTCGTAGTACAGAAAAAAGGACCAAGAAACTATCAGTTACGCTATAGTGTCCACTAACTCCGCCAGTTACTAAAAAGTCAGCTTATGCGATAACATTGCACGACACTGACCGACAGTCCTGACGTTCTACAACTGACTGGCTAACAGCTCTAGCACATCCAGGATGCGCACTCCAAACAGCCTTCCAACTTGGAAGCTTCTAAGTTATAAAAATAACATTAGCAGGGGAAGGTGAGAGCACCCAAGATAAGCAGGAGCTGAACATTATTTCTATAACTGGCGGCAGAACGCTGTCCGAACGGCGTCATTATCGGTTTGTCTCCTGCAGCCAGTTTAGATTATTGTCGTTCACAATGGATGTATTCTCAATGGTTGTAGAACTGGAAAAGGTTCTGACAGTGTTGGCCAACTCTTCATTCATGCCTTAGCGCTATATCCACTGCTTTGTGAGCTAGCGGGAACGTAAACAAGCATCATGCTTCAACTACCTTGAGCATTAACTCACTTTATCTGGCTTTTTTCAAAGCCTCCACAGATAAATCCAAGTACGTGTATAAACCAAAGTAGAGATCTGTACATGTCGACAGCCATCATTATTATACATGTAAAGTGTATTAATACCATGACAGTGTACCACATCGTCTCAAGTCACACACAATAGAATACAACATGTCAATTTTCATCAGGAGTGTCACCATTGACTGTAACCACCAGAAATCGGACCAGGGACCGTCGCTTGAGGTGAGTGACGCTCTAACCAATGAGTTATGGTATACATGGTACATGTTTTGTTTTTGTTTTTTGTTTTGTTTTTTTTGCTAGCAAACACACGCTCGCGCACACAGGCACACACGCGAAGTGTTCTACAGTGTCATAGAGTTCCATAAATCGGTTTTTCTCCACCTTTAGAAAACAGTCCTATGCTCTATCCAGATTCACTTGCCATACAATACTCAGATAAAGTAAGCAAACATTTTATATGGAAAACGTAGCTGCTCACTTGTAAGATTCAGATCTCTAACTTATAATATCTTAGCACTAGTGACATTGGCGTGCGTATCTCTTGAACTTTTACGCGTGGAAGCTGTGACACGTAAGCCAGGGTCCTACGCTAGCTATTTGATTCGTCTCAGTAGAAAGTGAAAAACCTGTCAGCGCCTTCGAGGTTTAGCCTGGTCCCATGGCTCGCATGGCTAGAGCATTGCTCATGACAAGCAAGTTCGCGGGTTCGAGTCTTGTTGTGGTTGCCACTTTTCTTCTTTTCTCAGGCAGTTTACTTCCCCGACTGATGTTTTGCATTTTGAAGTTTAACCTAATACTATGAAAAAAGTAGTTGTCAATTGATTTCCTTCTTTCAAGTGATAGTTTGAAAGCAATCGAACTAATTTCGCATTGTATAACTTTTCATGCAACGATTCAAGTCAACTCAGTCAACAAGCGACTTATTTTCATCTGCTGAACGTATTAGTGCCCTTATCATCAGGATCATAGAAGCTTGTGTAGGATTTTCCACCAATTTCTTGATCATGATAATATTATTAATTATGTTCCATTACGAACTAAGCTCCTTAAAACACCTACTTATACAATATGTTCGTTTGTTGCCTATTCTGTTGTTGAATATCGATATGCACATACGCACACAAGCACATGTAGTTATAGCGTGGATTGAGTACAATGTCAATATACATGTACTTGAATATACATGTATGATTACACTCGTTTCTGATTCTTCATTCCACGTTGCTTATGCGAACGCTTCATTTACGTGCTGCTTGTAATCAATGTGCATGGATGCCTTCGTGGAGAAGCTACAAAATTAATATTGATAAAAAATACAAAACATGAGGAGACAACTGCTGGGACTGTGCGTGTGTAACTTCTGCATGTACCCTCACCAAGATACTGTACAAGGAGTTTGTGTGTGGCTGGCACTTACATGTACAATACACTTCGAAGTACATAATCATTGTACATGTACATGTACTGCTGTGAATGAAATCCTGTAGGGGATGACCGTGGCGGATTATCTTAGCGCGTAGAATCTACGGGCACTGCACTGCACTGTAGATCTACCCGCTGAAAAGTGGACTCGGTCCAGGTTTACTGCGTATCACACTTTTTCTAAGCATTCTCGACTAGGTAGTTCCCGATAGATAGACTACCCGCGTGACTCATTGATACTCGCAATGTATTGGGGACCACGACACAGTTCTACGACAACCGTTGATCCAGGATCTACTCACGTACGAAGCCTAGTTGGCCTTTCTTCTCTGTACAATCACGATTGTTTGCCGATCCTCCGACTTCTTCAGCGTTGCGTTCCATTGAGGAACATTTGAGGACAACCAAATTCACAACGTGGCTCTTTCCTATCACTCCACGGCTTTCAAGACTCGCACCACTTATACTTCAATGACGTATTTTTCACCGTGGCCAGCCATTGTTCTCAGCGCTACTACCGTGATACTTTATGAGAGTTTTGCACTTTTGGGCCTTTCAAAGAGTTCAAGTGACTCACTCTTTACGAGGGGCTCACAAAGTTTCTGGCCCGACACAAAAAAAGAAAATTTCTTTTGTTTATGGGAGAAAAGGCGGAACAGGACAAAAATGTACGAGTTTCAACTTACTCCGTGTAAATCTAATAATCATAATTATTATAATCATGTACATGTAGACATGTATTAGTCCTTTCTGATGACTATGGCATCGACTACATGTACATGTTTAAAAAAATTATTATGTCTGTTCCTGAAGGGAACTCAGTACATGCATGGTAAAGATAAACCTTGTTTCGTTGAAACATGTTGTGCAAAGACAACTCCCTAGAATACAGATATTCAGACCCGGATCTAACACCCATAAGTGGAGATGGTCGTCAAAACTGGGGCTCTACCAACCGTGGATGATTGTAGAAAGATCACTGTTTACGAAAACGGTGGTCTCCACCTTGTTACTTGAAGTTGTTTTGGACTTTGTTTTACTTATTCCCAAGGACAAGAGAGCGATGAGGGAAGAAAAAGATAGAGATAGGAAAAGTGTGTATTCACTGGAAATGATGGTCAGCTGGAGATCAATAGACTGGATCCATTGTCAAACATGGCATTTGCCACTGTTGCATGTATTTAGCAAGGAATACATCAGGTACCGTCTATGACCAATTGCGTATGGTACTGCTGCAGCTTTGAAGGTCTCCAGCGTTGTGCTTGAGTGGACGTTTCCAAGTAATCTGTTCCATTTACCTGTAGTGTTGAAGGCATACCTCGACTTGCCAGCGTTTGTTATTGCAACTGGAAGACTGATTCCGTACTGCTGCTGAAAGTGGGTTTCTCTGGTCATTTGCGCAGTCATTAGTTGCGTGACGGACTGGTCGTCATTCCAGATTGTATTGGCATGAAATCGACAGAGAAAATGAGGAAACAATAATACTATCCGCTACCAATGAGAGCGTTGATCCTAGCTTGTAGAAAACATACATCCTTACCTCAGAGGTAAAGAAAATCAGAACTGATGATATCGGACAAGTATGTACATGTAATTCCCCAGGAGTAAAAAAGGTCTTCCAGCCGTCTGATTTGCAAAACGTAACTGGTCCCTTGAAAGCTTCAGATGTCTAACTAATATCTTAGTACTGGTGACATGAGCGTTCGTATCTCTTCAACTTATAAGCGTAAAAACTGTGACACGTAAGGGTCCTACGCTAGATATTGGATTGGTCTAATGGTATTGGACAGGCACAACATTTCCCAGGAGTAAAAATCTCTTCTCGCCGTCTGATGTGCAAAACTCAACTCGTCGCCTGCAAGCCTCCGATCTCTGACTTATACCCAAGACAGATTGGAAGCTTTGCCACAACTCTGAGTTTTACGTATTACTACGATCATCTGGCAACTGATGGATCCAAAACGGCCAGCCAGCAATAAGTAATAGGTACTAGTGACATCATCGCACGTATCTCTTGAACTTGTAAGTGTGGAACCTGTGTGACGTAAGCCAGGGTCCTACGCTAGCTATTGGATCGGTCTCAGTAGGAAGTGAAAACCTTTCAGCGCCTTCTCGCTTTAGCCTCGTCCCATGGCTCAAAGTGCTAGAGCATTGCTATCGACAAGCAAAATCCAGGGTTCGAGGTCTTGGTGGGGTTGGTACTTCTCTTCTCTTCTTAGGCAGTTTACTTCCCAGACTGATCTTGTGTATTCTGAAGTTCACCTTATACATTGAGATACAAGTAGTTGTCATTTGACTTCCTTCTTTCAAATGATAGTTTTGAAGCGATCCAACAAATTTTGCACTGTATAACTTTGCATGCAACGATGCATGTCCACTCAGTCAAACCGCCACTTCCTTTCCTCTTCTGAAAGTTTTATCGCCCCTGTCATCAGGATCATACAAGGCCATTTAGGCTTTTCTACGACTTTTTTGATCATAATAATTATTTATTATGTTCCATTACGAACTTAACTCGTTGGAGCACCCTTTCATCAACATGTTCCTTTGTTGCCTATTCTGCTGTTGCATGTCGATTTGCACATACGCACACAAGTACATGTAGTTATAGCGTGGATTGAGTACAATGTCAATGTGCATGTACTTGAGTATACATGTGGGATTCCACTCGTTTCTGATTCTTCATTCCACATTGCTTATGGGAACGCTTCATTTACGTGCTGCTTGTAATCACGTTGCATTGACGCGCACGCGCAGAATCTAATTATAATAAATAATAATAAAAACATGAGGAGATAACTGCGTGGACTGTGCGTGTGTAACTTCCCCATGTACCCTCACCAAGATACTGTACAAGGAGTTTGCGTGTGGCTGGCACTTACATGTACAATACACTTCGAAGTACATTGTACATGTACATGTACTACTGTGTATGAAATCCTGTTGGGGATGACCAGTTCACTAGAATCTACGTGCACAGTTTTGTGCAATGTTGTCGCATGAGCTAATTCTAAAGTAACTGGTGGTGTTAGTGGACATTATTGCGTAGTTTGTAGTTCGTTGGTCCTTGAGACCAATCCAATAT
Organism: Sycon ciliatum; assembly: GCF_964019385.1. Taxonomy (NCBI): domain Eukaryota; kingdom Metazoa; phylum Porifera; class Calcarea; order Leucosolenida; family Sycettidae; genus Sycon; species Sycon ciliatum. The sequence goes on along the minus strand of NC_088651.1, from coordinate 13,072,640 downwards.
CTAGCGTAGGACCCTTACGTGTCACAGTTTCTACGCTTATAAGGTCAAGAGATACGAACGCTCATGTCACCAGTACTAAGATATTATGTTGGACATCTGAAGCTTACAAGTAACCAGTTTCGTTTTGCAAATCAGACGGCGGGAAGAATGTTTTACTCCTGGAGAATGAAATGTATATACTTGTCCGATATCATCAGTTCTGATTTTCTTTTCCTCTGAGGTAAGGATGGATGCATTCTACAAGCTATGATCAACGCTCTCATTGGTAACGGATAGTTTATTGTTTCTTCACTTTCTCTGTCGATTCCATGCCAAGACAGTCTGGAATGACGATAGGCCTGCTTGCAAAAGGTTGAGATAAACCGATCGTTGCAACTCTAAGACACTCTAGTACATCTCGCGTGTGTGTCTGTGTCTGTGTGCGTGAGCGTTTGCGTGTCGGTGTGTGTATTGTGTTCTACAATGTGTGTTGGTTGGTTGTGTTGGACTCCAGGATAGGGATCGAAAACCATACAAAGACTTATCAATGGATACCCATCGCCAGTCTCACTATTCCGATGACGATGCATCAGCCACCAGTGAGCATGATTGTCCTTTGCCAGGGACTGTTCCTGTTGACCTTACTGTTCGGCATGATGAAGTCATGCATGAAGAACTGTCGTCACTGGGAGCAGCCACGGGTTTGGCTAATGAAACTGAAGATCAACAGTCAAGGGCGTTAGAATCAGTCGAGTCAGGACTTGGCAGGGTTCCATTTTGATGTATGGTACTCAATTCTACTACCTTTGCTGTCAATTCTGGACGTCTTTCAGCTGTGTGGGGTTAATAGACGCTTGAGGGAGCTGCTACACAAAGAGCACACGTTCAAGAGTCTATGTCAGGTGGGTGACCATGTGTGATGTGAATAATTTGTGAATTTTGGTTTCAGGTATTCTGCTTTAAAGTTGCATTTTGATAAAGCATGTGCACACCTTCGTAGTACTGCAAGTGCTTTTCCTAGATAATTGGCGTGTATATATTCTTTAAATACACACACTTGAGAGGGACGAAAAGCATTTCTTCTGTAACTTTGAGTTTCAAGGTTTTAACCGATCATCAGACAGCAGCTTGACTACAATTGTAAGCAGATAAGATTGATATAGGCTGCAAGCTTGGATCATAGCGCGAATGGATGATCCGGGCTGATAGTGTCATTATAAAAATGATTGATTGAGTTGGTTGATGGGGTGCAAAAATAGGCGCAAAAAACAAGATTTTGTAACCGAAAAAGTTATGTGTTCAGTATGATTTTTTTGCCACATTCATCAGTGGTATTTCGTTATTTAAGGCATAACAGAGAACAACATAAGGATATTATACATTCGGTACAGAGATAATGAAAGTTCCAAAAACAATGTCAAAAATGATTTGAATATTTCATGGAAGATTAATGCCTCATATCTTGTTAGATGAGAGCAACGAAGTTTTACAAGAAACGCTGCTCTTTTCGAAACGCGAGTGCACAGTCCAGAGCTCACGGACTGTGCTGGGAGTACGGTACGCAATGGATGCACAGTGCGAAGTTGCAGCATGGACATGAAAATGCATGCTGGTCTGAAGACAGTGTTCTTTTTGTTCTTGCACTGCTGCTGTACAGTTGCAAATTTTCTTTTTTTGTGTTCTTGGAGCAGCTGTTTCTGCGACCCTGCAGTTCTATTGGTGTTGCTATGGTGTGTACGAGATTTGGGAAGATACCGCTAGTTGCTAGAATAGATAGATAGTGATTAGTGCATAGCTAGCGAGGTGATTGTAAGCGAGAAAGTGTGATGGTGAGAGTGAATAGTGAATGTGAATTATAGGAAACAAAATTGAGTGCAGTGACATTTTCCTTTTGCTTACAACCATCAGGATAAGGGAGACGAATATTCACAGCTTCAAGGACTTTCCATTTCTTGAAATACAGTCATGTACTAGCACGTTACGCTGCACTAAACCATAAATCTTTGTACTGGTCTTGACAAACAGGATTAGGAAACGAATGTGTCTTGCTAGCAGACGTGTCCTTCTTCTTGTCTTCCCGAACCTTACTATTGCTTCTAAAACACACGAACAATTGATGGCTGCTGATACATGTAATTGGCACGCATTTTGTTAGTTCTACTACATGAATTACGGTTTTCGAAATGTGTGTTTTCCAGTTCGAAATCGTGTGTGTTTATTATCGCTCACCCAGCAAAATTTTCAATTGCAATCTTTTCAATTGCAACCTGGAACCAGGTTTAGTGAAATTGTCGTTTGAGAGGTGCATCTCCATTGAACAGTACCAAACAGTAATCATCAAGAATATAGAGAAGGTAAGTTCAGAGATGGTCCAATACTTGTCCTCAACGAACCGCTCTAGCAGGCTGGTGCGCATTGCGAAAGGGTTTTACAGCGCCGCAAAATGCAACTTTAGTCTCTTTACTAAAAGATGAGAATTTGATCGCTCATCTCACACAGTGCTTAGCTAATCCTTGGACCTATAACCTCTTCTATGATATTCTTATAATTTATGGAAAAAGGGACAGCGCGTCCGATGACATAAAAGCCACCCGTCAATGGATTGGAGCGACCGCGCTGCTCGCAACAACACACTCTGTAATCAATCTGCTGATCACGACCAACCTGAAGACATCCCAGGTCGAGGATTACTTCACGGCTATTCTTGATTACAACACTCTCTGGAAGAGTTTTCCACAATCCAGTCGCCCCAGGCGTGACGATCTATACCATGGTTTGGGTACCTACATACGTGGGTCATCACTAGGGTCAGATTCGCAGAAAATATTGACCCAAGTCGATTTCCTGCATGCTATGAAACAATATGGTGATGAACTTGTTGCCAATGCGATCTCGCACGTCTAAGACTTTTATATAGTATTCCCCCTGCTGGAAAAGCCCAAACAAGTTCTGCTAATTATTTCCCTAGTCATTTCTGTTGGTTGAGAAGTGTTGATATTGAACCATTTATAAACTTTGATTCAGACTCTTTTGATCTCTTTTGATCTTGCTGACTTGCTCAATTGAGTTTTGTAATTACAGACTTATAGAAGGTTTTAATTTTCTTACTTTAAACTTTCTCTGCAGATATGGCTCAAACTGCTGTCGACAAGATTCAAAAACTTCGTTACAAAGATTGTTTGGGACACCTGATTTTAGTCTTTCAATGTGGATTCGCCTTATTTTTCTATGAGCTTGCTCCTTTTATTGTTCTCTGGATGTAGTTTTTTGGTGTTCTGATTAAGATTCATACACAACTTTCCCGTTTGCATCATTCCATGACACATGTGTAAGCAGTGCATGTTTCGTGATTTGGTGCTTTTCGCGTGATAGTTTGTACGTGAGATGTGTGGGGTTACAGTGGGGAAGGGCTTCGTCCCACCCGCGTGTGTGTATTTACAGTTAGGGTGAGTTACGACGGCAGAGGGGAATACCCAACGGGCTCTGCTGGAATGACCGAAACAATCGTCATGAACAATGTTATACCAAAACTTATTGGTTAGAGAGTCACTGACCTCAAGCGAAGGTCCCTGGTCCGATTCTTGGTGGTGACAGTCCATGGTGACGCTCCCTATGAAGATTGACATGTTGTATTCTATTGTGTGTTTATGTTTTATAATAATCTTTATTAAAGGATCTCCCAGAGGCGATGGCCTGTCGAGGGGATCTCCTGATGCAAATCATGCAATAGAAATAAACAGTGAGGAAAACTACACGTGTTACAGTATATGCTACATAAATTAGCAATAAACACAGGGCGGGGTTGTTAAAAATAAAACAATTAATTTAAATGTCCAGGGATATACCACTACAGTCAAATTTAAAACTTTTCACGTGCAAGCAATATTGCTGCTGAAATTTAGAAAGTGAATCTTGGGATGTCAGCCTTGGTGGAAGGCAGTTCCACAGCTTTCCGATCTTATGCAGAAAGAGAGAGGAAGAGATGCGGCCATGAGAATTGAAAATCAGTTTGTTTGGTCGGCGTGCGCTAGAAGTAGTGTGTGAATTGAGACGATATGGTACTTTGTCATGGTATTAATACACTATACATGTATGTGATGATGCCTGTCGACATGTACAGATGTCTACTTTGGTTTATACACGTATGTCCTTGGATTTATTTGTGCTGGCTTTGAAAAAAGCCAGATGAAATGCGTTAATGTTCAAGGTAGTTGAAGCATGATGCTCGTTGACGTTCACGCTAGTTTGCAAAGCAGTGGATATAGCGCTAAGACATGAATAAGGAGCATGTTCAACACTGTCAGAACTTTTTCCAGTTCTACACCCATTGTGAACACAACCATTGTGAAACGACAATCATGTTAACTCGCTGCAGTGGAAAATCTGATAATGACGCCGTTCGGACAGTCGTCTGCGGCTTACAATTGTAGGGGTTGGCTGGTGGGCCGAGATGGAAATAGTTCTGAACTGTTAGAAGGATTCTGTGGCCCAAAGACACTGACTTCGGCGAAGGAGGTAGTGGACTTTGGCTTTGAGGTATTATTGGCCTTTAGGAGATGGTGGTTTGGTGAAGAGGGAAGATGGCAGTGCGTTCCAGGTGTAGATGATGCTGTATGGAAATGCGCATCTTAGATAGTTAGGAGCGCCTGGAGGGAGAATATTTTCCAGTTGGTAGGGGTGTGAAGCAGACTGTTGGCATTATCTCCGAGTTACAGGTGCCGCATGGTGGATAAGGAGGGGGGGAACCATAGATCTCAGCAGAGGAGGACCTGGTTGGCCCATTAGCTCATCGGACAATATTGCACAAAACTGTCCACAGTGCACACGTTCTAAAACTAGCTGGCTATCAGCTCTAGCAAATCTTGTGTGCGCACTCCAACAGCCTTCCAACTTCGAAGGTTATAACTTATACGAAACATTAGGAGGGGAAGGTGAGCGCAACCAAGACAAGGACAAGTTGAAAGTCTCAGCTGTGAAGGACGTTAGCGGATATACATGCAGGTCGATGACGATACTGGCAAGACTATTATTTTCACATTAGTTGTATAACGTCAGTACTGTTGGTCAGTTTTGTGCAATGTTATCGCATGATTTAATTGTATCGTAACTGGTGGTGTCAGTGGACATTATTGCATAGCAAGTGATTCCTTGGTCCTCATCTTTACTATAAAATAACATTCAAAGACCTAGACGATCGACGGCTAATTATTCAATGAATTATTACAGTACTGGATGTCAAGCACCGGCGAAGACACTGGGAACAGAAGATTTAGCATCAACAGGAACAACAACAATGACAACAACAACAATGGTAACAAATTACCATCAAGATTTAAAGGAGGAGTCAACGAACAGAGGTTCAGCAACATGAAGCGAGCCTCGGTGCGATCGGTGTTGATGAGGATAATGACAAGGAGGACGACACTGAGGACGAGTTGGAAGATGCGAAGGTGGACGAGGTTGCGGTTGGTGGAGACGAGGAATCGGATGGTGATTGTGATCGTAAGAAGTCTGCCGTTTTTCTTCATCTGTTGTCTCGCCCTAAGTGTCTGCAGGTGTATGATGATTTTAGTTTTTCTGTTCTTTGTCGTGCACGGTACGCTAGTCAGTTGAAAGTACTTGAGGCTGTTTTTATTCGTTTGCATAAGCCTGATCTTTGTAAGCAGAAGAAACATGTAGTTGCGTTAAGATTGTTTTCGTAGGTGCACAGCATGATTGTTTGTCTCACTACACAGTTTGAGCGTTGCAATTAGTTCCTCACCCCTGTTGCACTTAGCTCTCACTTCACTGCTTTTGTCTCACCTTCCCTCATTCTATTTTAGCACTTTGTTTTGTTCTCGTAACACATTATTGAATGTATATAAATCATTGATTTAGCATGGTTATTCTTCAGTCACGCTTTCCACTGATGATTATGACAAGAAAATCGATTTTGGTAAACCTTCATGACTTCGTTGTAGTGTGGCGATAACACCAGAATTTGTTCTCTTTATAGCTATTATAAAATAATATCATACTCTTTTTCAACATGACTGTCCGTGGATGTCTATGTTACATACATGTACATTGCTGGAAACTGAAATCCAACCCCTGAGCGATGGATTCACATTCTAGCGGTCTGTATTTCGTAGTTTTACTATCCCGTGTAGAATCAATCGATGAGAGCGCACCGCTCTCCGGTCGGATTTCAGTTGCCAGCATTGTATTTCTGTGTGTAATAGCTACAGTGGCTGGTTGTTGGTTGACTTAGCTCTTGTGTGGAAGAGCCTACGCGGTGAGACATCGCAGTCCGTCACGCAACTAATGACTCCACAAATGACCAGAGAAACCCGCCTTCAGCAGCAGGATGGACTCAGTCTTCGAGTTGCAAGAACAAACGCTGGGAAGTCGATGTATGCCTTCAACGCTAGAGATACATGGAACAGATTACCTGGAAACATCCGCTCCAGCACAACGCTGGAGACCTTCAAAGCTGCAGCAGCACCATACGAAATTGGTCATAGACGGTACGTGATGACTTCCTTGCTAAATACATGCAACAGGAGCAAATGCCATTTTTGACAATGGATCCAGTCTATTGATTTCCAGCTGACTACCATTTACAGTGCATACACACATTTCCCCCCTCTCTATCTTTGTTCTTCCCTCTTCGCTCCCTTGTCATTGGGAAGAAATCCCCTGAGAAGTAAAAAAGGCCAAAAAAACTTCAAATAACAAGCTGGAGACCACCGTGTTCCTAAACATTGATTTTTCTACAATCATCCACGGTTGGTAGAGCCCCAGTCTTGACGACCATCTCAACTTATGGGTGTTAGACAATGGTCTGACCGTCTGTATTCTAGGGAGTTGTCTTTGTACAACATTTTTCAACAAAACAAGGCTTATCTTAACCACACATGTAATGAGTTACCTTCAGGAATAGACATGATAATTACTTTTTTTATACATGTACATGTAAGTGACGCCATAGTCGGCAGACGAGAATACAGAAAAGACTACTACAAGTCTTCATGATGAAACTGTTTACCAGTCTACATGTATATGATTAAAATATGATATTAGATTAACACGGAGTTAGTCATAACTCGTACATTTTGTCCTGCTTCTTTTTTCTCCCATAAACTAAAGAAATTTGTTTTTGGTGTCGGGCCAGAACCCCACCGTATAGAGTGAGCCACTTGAACTCTTTGAAATGCCCAAGAGTGCAAAACTCTCATGAAGTAATTGA